>NW_011220056.1:0-592 GCF_000146605.3 Meleagris gallopavo | reverse complement strand
AGCTTTGGCCAGGGGACCATGCTCCGGGTAACATGCTGCTCGAGAGGGGGTCTCCACCCCTCCACAGCAGGCTCTGCGTGCAACGGTTTCTGACTAAGTAAGTGACTTTGGTTTTCTCCCCCTTCTAGCCAATATGACATGGGCCTTGCCAAGGAGAGGTCACACTACGGTCCCTTGCTGGGTAGGTGGAGGACTCATCTGAAGCCCAATTGTTTCCCTTTGCCCAGTGCCAGTGCTGCCCTGGCACGCAGCTGAGCCCCACGCAGCCGCTTCCTCGCTTCCTCCCCCTCTGCTGCGGGGTACGGATGAGAACAGGAGGGGCTCCCCGCCTTTTGGCACGCCGCAGCAGCTGATTTTCTTGTGGGTCTGCACAGGTCGGGAGGAGGAGATCGAAATCTTTGACTGCTGCTTGGAGGCCTACGAACTTCTGGAAGAACCATACACGGTGGCATTTGTGGGCATTCCAGGCTCTGGAAAGAGCCACTTACTTGCCGAGCTGGCCGTTTTAGACCGGGCTGCTAAGCACAGGTAAGCATTTTGGAGCTGTCGCTTTGGCACCCCTCCCCTGCCCGTCCCCTGGTGTTTGTGGAAC
>NW_011220055.1:0-505 GCF_000146605.3 Meleagris gallopavo | reverse complement strand
GCAAATGCACAACGCCACAAACCCTCCATGACCACCAAGCAAGCCTGACAAGAGGTGGTTGCCAAAGGAGACTCACAGTGATGATTCCCTACACGTCCTTAATGAGCTCAGACATCACCACTACCGGCAAGCTCTACATTATAGACCACCTACTGTTTTTTTTTCTTTTTATTAATAAAATCCCCACACCCCTGGGCTGCTAAGAAATCCCTGACCTCGTGAGGGGAGCTGACAATGCCAACAACCCAAGCAGAAAGCAGAAGCAATTACTGTATCTTAAATAGAAGAAACTGAAACTTACACCATTTCTAAGAGATAGTACCAGGGATGAATGGGCTGTACAAGCAATAAACCAAAATCCAAACCAAGATCCCGATGACAAGGACTGATGACTCAATTCCTGCTGTGTATCAAGTGTTACCATTGCTAAGTTGTATGATCCTAGATATAAGTAAACAGACTGCATCATTTCAACAGGCTCGTAACACAGAAAAATGGAAACAGT
>NW_011220054.1:0-461 GCF_000146605.3 Meleagris gallopavo | reverse complement strand
TGTAGACAATCGGATATTCTTTTTGGTACATTAGTTCTAAAAAGCCTTTATGGCAGATACATTATTTTACTTTGTTTTCCTTCTCTAGATTTGAAGGAGACAACTCATAGGGTATCCTAATAAACTCTGATAAAATCTTTGGGTCCACTCCGGAACATTCACTACAGTTCTGAGTGTTCCTCCTCTGATGATCGTAGTATTTTTTCCAGTATGATCCAGTTCTCTTCTGGATTGCAGAATGTGGTTCTTTAAAAACAAACAAACAAAAAATAAAAATTCTTTACCAATGTCTTTTTTTTTTTTTTTTAATTTTGAGAAGAGCAGATTCAGCCCTTGGTTGTACTGCTCTTTGCCATATTGGATGGAGGAGTTTGGGGTTATTACTGGGCAGCTGTTGTTCCGGAGCTGCAGCTTGTGGTTCTGCATTGCATTAACTGCTATAGGAGCATTTTATCCGAAGA
>NW_011220053.1:0-382 GCF_000146605.3 Meleagris gallopavo | reverse complement strand
ATCTTCCACTAGATCTAGAGCAGCAACTGAGCTCTCAGAGTTAGTTAACAAATCAGAAGTTAATATATGTGTCTGATCAGTAAAGAAGTAATGAGAGAGAACGTAGGAACAAGAGTATAAACACTGTGACTACCACAGCCATACAGTAAGAGAATAGGAAATACATTAAAATGGTAGGAGTGTACCGAGCCTTCTCACAAGGAATTATCTTTGTTGGAGAAGTTTGTGAGAACTGAAGCTATATCACATCACTGACAAAACAAGTAAATCTGTTTTCTTTTTAAAATTTGCCATATTTCTGGGCACACCACTAACTTTGTGCTTTAATTTTTTAATTTTAATTTTTTTTTTAGCAATTTTCAGCTGTTCTCTTTGCCATTGT
>NW_011220052.1:0-451 GCF_000146605.3 Meleagris gallopavo | reverse complement strand
AATATTGTCAACACAGCTGGATGCATGTTGTGTTGCTTAGGAGCCGTGATGCTGAGCATACTGTTAAGCTTCTACCATGCTCAAGCTGTACAGGCTTTCTTCCTCTCCTTTCTTTATTTATACAGCTTGGATCTTGTTTGTTTGGATCTTATGACTCTGTGCTGCATTTATACTGGGGACGAGTTCGAAGTCTAAATACCTTCGATGTGTGTAGCATTCCCATTAACTTTCCCCTGATGTGCAGGAGGGGTCCTTCAGAGATCACCTTCCCATGCTTTAGTTCTCTCTCTGATAACTGGTTTGTTTTAGCACTAATTCGGTAGTTCTTCTCTGATTTATTTTTGAATATTGTGTCCCTTTTTTTTTTCCTATTTGCATTTGCTCATGTGGACTCTTACATGAGCAGTGTTTTCTTACTAAATGAACATTGGTCTTGAGACTTGGCTGCTTA
>NW_011220051.1:0-445 GCF_000146605.3 Meleagris gallopavo | reverse complement strand
AGAGCAGAAGATGATGTTCAAAAGTATGTATTTAAAGAAGAACAGTTCAGATGTAGGTTTTTTTTTTTTTTTACTTTAATATAGGAGAGAGAAGGTGAGGCAATGGTGATGTAAACATGCTAGTAAAGTTTCAGTGCCATAAACTGATGAAGTAATTTCTCCCTCATACAACTCCACCCCATTTCCCTGCAACAGATACAGAATTTCTTCTAAGAAAACATTTTAATCCCCCTCTGCAAAAAAGAAAACTCTGTGCAGAATATTTCTATTTGTTACATGATATCTTGTTACATGATTCACTTAAGATTCTTCTTTTGCTCTAAGTTAAATCTGCCAAATTTGAAGCTCAGTCTCCACAGAAAGACGGTACTCCCTCTAGAAGACAAAATCAATTTACACAACATTCCTGTTACTCAGCACATAACGTCTTGCACTACTCCTTAGT
>NW_011220050.1:0-415 GCF_000146605.3 Meleagris gallopavo | reverse complement strand
TATTCAAGGCTTTTTGTTCACTACAGCATTTCTGTATCAACAGAAACACAAGTGTGCTGAGTGAAACGGTTACCAAGTTACCAAGTGTTAATTATTGTAGTTGTGATCCATAGGGTTTTTATGTATGTTTGTGGGTTGTTGGTGTGTTGTTTTTTTTTTTGTTTTTTTTTTTTAAAGTAGTAGTTGATCAATGTGATTCTGTCTAGATGAGATAGAATCTCATGTAAAATCTGAGAAAAGCCAGTTCTGGTAGTGGTGGGACTGCAAGCTGTTCTACCGATGTGCTCAAACCAGGGACAAGAATTCACTAACAGGTTGTGGAGTTCCAGTCAATTTGAGCAACCTGCTCAAGGAGTTGTCTTGCATCAGGCCATTCTGGAGTTAGATCAGAGACCTCAAGGGCAGCATGAACAAC
>NW_011220049.1:0-404 GCF_000146605.3 Meleagris gallopavo | reverse complement strand
AATCGGATACTTGCTGTGGGGCGATTTCTTAATCTCTCCTGGTGAGGAGATCCCCACGTGAAGAGATGCTCCAAACGAAGTGCAAGTATATACTGTGCTTGCTCTTGATCTCAGGAGTCTTTTGTCTCCCACTGAGCTGATTTTTGTTTGTGTGTGTGTGTGTGTGTGTGTGTGTATCTATCAATTAAGATAATTTCCATGCACATGGAACAGTTCCTCAGCAAAGGTTGAGAGAAGAGTTTTCCATGGTGTGAGCATTTTCCTGAGATCTTCCAATCAAAACTACATGGTGAAGTGTGACAGCGCCTGAAAATAGTTTTTGAATGGCCAAAACGGCATCACTAAGTTGTAATACAACTTTTATTTGGAAGAGCAAATACACATCCTTCCTGAGTAATTCTTGG
>NW_011220048.1:0-387 GCF_000146605.3 Meleagris gallopavo | reverse complement strand
AAGACATCTTCAAGCCCCTGCTTTCAGAATACCTGACCCTCCTCCAGCTACTCTAGGAAGTGCTGGCAGAAAGAGGCATGCCTAGGCTTCCAGTAACGCTGGCTCATTCCTTGGCTTCTGTTCTTCTACACACCTACCTACCTCCTTCTCCTAGTTTTCTTTTCTTTTCTTTTTCCCTTTTGTGCCCCTCTGATATGTGAAGTTACTCAGAGCAATCTCATCCACTGCTGGAAATAAGGCACATGTCTTGCATGAACTCACTGTTTGAACTTAAACATGGGATCAGGCAAATCCTGCACTGTGAAGCCTCTTCTGAGAGTGACCTCCTTTCCTCTGTAAGCATTCATTAAAGATTTCTGCATCTTATTTGAGCGTTTGATGTTATTT
>NW_011220047.1:0-410 GCF_000146605.3 Meleagris gallopavo | reverse complement strand
CTTAGTTGTCATTTTTACTCTTTGCTTTTTAAAAACTGAGGAGACCAGTTCATGACAAGCTCTAAAATTCTATTTGTTGACAGTTTTTATGGGTCTGTGAGTTTGACTTTTAATAATAATTTTAAGTATCTGCATTAACAACAAAAAAAAGTAATGTCATACATAACCTCCTCTTGTGAGATTTTAATTTTTTGTTTGGGTACTAAAAGACTGAATCTGAAGTCCAGTTCTGCAAGCATAAATTTCTCTGGGACATGATTATTTTTTTTTCCATTTTCTGTATTTTTAAAAACAATAATTGTTTAAATTCCTTTTCTAAATGATGTACTGGCTCTTCTTTTGAAGAAGGAAGTTAAAAGTAATGTTTTCCTAGGGAAGAAAAAAAGAAATCTTAAAATGGTACTTAATTA
>NW_011220046.1:0-377 GCF_000146605.3 Meleagris gallopavo | reverse complement strand
TCTGGAAGATGACTGCATGTCAGAAGTTTTGAGGAAGGAAAAATGCTATTTTGGCTGGCAGAATTCTACCATTTTGATTCCTCAGTGGCAATCTCTATCACAGAAGCTATTCAGAAGCTGCTATTTCTTCCTGTCTGAAGCAAAATGCACTTTTTTATTCTAACGAATCTGAATAAAATTAGAGCACCATCAGCCAGAGCAATATTCACTTTTAAAAATAAAAAACAACTTGAAATTTCTTCCAGCTTGGCAACAAGCTGACCCATTACTTGGGGGGGGGGGGTTGGTGCCAGTGCTCACATATTTAAAAGGCCATCTCAAACCTCAGAGGCATTTTTTGACATTTTCCCCATTCACAGGGGTTGGTATTTTGGGGG
>NW_011220045.1:0-522 GCF_000146605.3 Meleagris gallopavo | reverse complement strand
CTAATTACATACACTGAATTCCTCTGAAATTTGGTATCCAGCCTTTGTGATTGTCTGCACATAGGTCAACTGTCCCTGTCAATATCTAATTTGCACTAATCTTTTAATTACATAGAGCACTAGATTAATTTGGCCAATAACTAGGACATATTGTACTAAGATTTAAGCTTTGCAAAGCTGACATTACTGAAGTACCAAACAGAAGAGTACACTTCAATGAGACAGGTAATTGCATGAACAATTTATTTTTAAATGGTCACAATTTTTTTCATTCTTAATTAAAAAACAAGTAAATTATAAGAACATAGAAAGATTTCTACTCCTCCATTTTCACAGACTATGACAAATCCTAAAGACAGGAATGCCATAGTAAGCCATCAAACAAGCGCTGCAATCACTCATTACTTTATAAAAGTCTTTGTTTTTGTTTTTTTTAATTTAGAAATCATGAAAGTTAATTAAAGTTAAAAACTTTAATAAACATATATATCTATAAAATTAGTCTTTGTGATAGCGATGAAA
>NW_011220044.1:0-448 GCF_000146605.3 Meleagris gallopavo | reverse complement strand
ACTGCAGACCTTCTCAGAGACGGATTTCTTACATCTGTGACCCTGCATCCAATGAACTCGAATGATGCACTGCACACAAAAAGGAGTGACTGTATGGCAGGAAGGAAAGAGCTAAAGACATGGTCTCTTATATAATATATGCAAAAGTCAAGTTTTTGATTTATCAAAAGGGTTCATGCAAAGGTTTGCTACTGGCATTCTGGAGTCAGGGCTGTCTAAAGACATAGGAAAGAACACTGGATAGGCACTATAATAACTCATGAGAGCCTGGTGCTGGGAGCCAGAAGACTAAAATAGAAATAAAATGAAGTAGGACCATGTGCCCTCTCTAGCAATGACCTTCTATTAAACAAATTCATATATATATATATATATATATTTTTTTGTGGGAGCATTGCCACGTATACAGGATAGACCTTCACTGGCTAAGGATGGCAGTGTGTTGTTC
>NW_011220043.1:0-343 GCF_000146605.3 Meleagris gallopavo | reverse complement strand
ACTTTATTATTATTATTATTATTATTATTATTATTATTATTATTATTATTATTTTAAATGAGATCGCTCCCCAAATCTTCTTACTTTTCTATAACAGTATGCAAATAGGAAGACAATTTCTGCCTTTAGGAAACTGTAAATCAAGGCTTTTGCAAGAAAACAGATGGAAAGAAATTCGTAGCTAATGGTATGGAAGATCTTTGCTATGAAATCTAGTGAAATACAGAACTTAGATACTTAGACTCCTACAGGAGGTTGAACCCCTGTTTTGGGTGTATTTGATCCCCTGAAAGTCAAATAAGACTATAGGTGTCTGAATTTGCTTGGAATACTACCAACTTAA
>NW_011220042.1:0-418 GCF_000146605.3 Meleagris gallopavo | reverse complement strand
TTCCCTGCTGCTGCTTTTAGACTTGGAGTCAGCTGCTCAAACCCCTGAGTTTTCTCAGCATCGGTCGTGTTTTTGCTTCAGAGCCCGTCTCCTCCTGCCCCACACCCCCTCCCACTCCACCCCAAGTGCTGGCGCTGGCTCTGGCTCCCCCAGCCACCCCCGGGACAGGGAAAATGAAGCGTCTCCCCATCCCCGTGGCTGCGTGCGAGGGGAGGCGAGCCACCAAGGGCAGCTATTGTTGCACCAGAGCCAAGGAGCTGAATAGAACTGCTCGTGCTCCACGGGCTTCAGCTCTGGCTTTTCTGCATTCCAAACCGTCTGCGGCAGAGAAAACAGAGCAGGAGGGAAGCATGCAGAGGCTGTGCTGACTTTCTGCTTGGTGCGGTGGTGGGACCATGGTGGAGGGAGGAGGATTGCG
>NW_011220041.1:0-490 GCF_000146605.3 Meleagris gallopavo | reverse complement strand
AAAAGCTAGAATCAAAGCTGTAATGCTGTCTCAATAGTTGCAGAATAGTACTTTAATACATATTTAAGTGAGTAGAAATTAAAGTGGTAAAATTCTATTAGTAAATACCTTTTTTTTTTTAATGTGGTTAATATCTTAACCTAAACCTTATCGATATAGGCTTTCCAGTTGCTTTCCTGCTTTATAAAATTATGTTCTATTGCAAATCATTCCCCTGTAATTTAACTGTACTATCTAACATTTCATGGCAGGGATGAGTTCACATAGAATTATATTCTTATTTTTTTAATTTCAGATGTCCTGGGTAAGGAGGCAAGAGGCTAAGGCATGTATTTTCTCTCACTGAAAAGTACTGCACTGCTATTTACTGGAAAAGGAAGGGGAGGAAGGGTCACATGGTGTATTGCCATTTGGGAGACTGAAAAGCAAAGAAAGCCTCTGAAGCACAAGGTGTTAAAATCAAAAGCAGGAAGCCACTGACCTGAAGTAA
>NW_011220040.1:0-507 GCF_000146605.3 Meleagris gallopavo | reverse complement strand
TGATTATTTCCTTATGTCTTCGTACAGGGAGAAGTGTGCTGCATTTGGGACTTGCTTTTTGGTTGAATGCTTAGCAGAAGATACAACGATGGCAGTCGTGTTGCGAATGTTAGGTGGAAATGCTTATTGTTAAGTGAAAACAACAAAACAGAATTTTCGCTTACTGTATTTTTTTGAAAAGGTGTTATTTGACCAATTTGCCTCTCAGGAGGAAGAAAGAGCAATCATAACATATTTATTGGATAGTCTTCCTTTAGTTACAAGTGGCGATAGTATTATCATCAGATGATATTAAGCCTTTTTTCTTTATTATTTCTTTGGTAAATATTGTGGTCTTCAGGGTTGGAGCATTTTGTAGAAAATCTGCAAGTCAGAGTTTGTTCTCTGTAATTTAAAAAAAAAAGACAATGGAAAAGATAACATTAGGACTTTCTTGTGTCTTAAATCATGGGAGATCAGAAAGTAACTGTAACTCAATTCTACTTTTTGTTTTACAAAACTGCAATT
>NW_011220039.1:0-375 GCF_000146605.3 Meleagris gallopavo | reverse complement strand
AGGGGATGTGTGTCCCAGTGAGGAACAGAATTTGTCCCTGTGAGGTGCGAATAGGGCAGTGCTGGGCTACAGCTTTGGGTGATTGGTCTCTCAGTGGAGAGAGGATTTTGCTTCAGGTCTGCAGTGCTTGTTGGTATTTATTCCTTTTTTTTTTTTTTCTAGTCCAGGTTTAGTTTTTGTCCCTTTGCATTCCTATTTGCATTTCTGAGCTCCAGCCACCTCCAGCTGAAGGCTTACAGTGTTTTATATATTCCTGGCCAGGAGGTATAGGTGATAAACTCATACTTTGCTTGTGAGCCTGAGAAGCCTGCTTATGACGCTGTTTCCCAAGTCTTTTCTTGTCATACCCTTTATCAGTTACAGCAAGACACTCTG
>NW_011220038.1:0-541 GCF_000146605.3 Meleagris gallopavo | reverse complement strand
TAGGGAGTAAGGATGGAGAAAATGAAATGCCACTAAATGAGTTTGTTCTTTAAGAGATAATCAGGTTTGTCACAGTGAGTTTTCAAAGTGAAAGCTTATTTTAGTTGGTGCTGGTTAGCCCTTCTCAATGGCTAATGGGAAGTAGTGTGCCAGCCTTTCATTTTGTTCTATGTGTTTTTTTTTTTAATTTTGTTTATTCATTTCTTTGTATTCACTTTACCAACAGAAATGAAACACTTGCAGAATGTTTATGTTTTTATTCCAATATAGACTGTGGGGTGACCATGGGCAAGAAGCTTTAGAGTCAGCCCATGTTTGTGTGATAAATGCAACGGCCACAGGAACTGAAATACTCAAAAATCTGGTGCTACCTGGTGAGTAAATAGCAGTTGTACGTGCTTGGTGATGTAGCTGGTAGGTTCACATAGTGTCTGGTTAGTCACACTTTTTCTTTTTTCCCACCAAGGTATTGGTTCATTTACAATTGTGGATGGGAATCGGGTCTCTGGAGAAGACGTTGGAAATAAGTAGGTTTGTTACT
>NW_011220037.1:0-545 GCF_000146605.3 Meleagris gallopavo | reverse complement strand
CTGCTAGAACAGCGCTGAATTCTGTCACAGCATGGGATGCACGAGAGTGCTCTGAGGGGGTAGATAGTCAAGAGCACTGCCAACCTGACCAGAGATACTTTGCTGGATGAAAGGTTATTCTGTATAGCGCCAAAGCCACCCATTTCTTATCATTCCTATGGCTGTTTCCTCAAAGAGTGAATTATCTTTTTTTCTTACAGTGGTTCGCTGTCAGATAAGCGGTTTATGTTTACTTCAAATGGTAAGAATAATGGCCTTATTTTACCTTTTTATTTAAGTATTTCCTCAAAAGTTTTGGAAAGTAATCAGAAGAATGCTAGGCTGTGTCTAGAAAAGGTATTTTAAGACAGTTATTTTTTTAAAACTGGCAGGTTGAATAAAAAATAGAAGTGAGGTGAAATGAGCTGGAAAAAAAAAAACAGGAATAAGTCATCTGCACATAGATGAGAAAAGGAATAGCATTCTGATATTACAGTTCTGGTGCTAGCATATGAAAAATGGCAATCAGATAGTTCCATTTTTATGTACTTTAGGTGGCAGAAAAT
>NW_011220036.1:0-546 GCF_000146605.3 Meleagris gallopavo | reverse complement strand
GACTAGTAGAAGCAATTGCATTAGAAATTATCAGTGCCAACACTGGCTGCCCCAGTGCAGACCACAGCTGATTATGATTCAGAAATCTCAAATATGGCCCCAAATAACCTTGGAAAGGGAAATGATGATAATGCATTTTTACTATCATAGTATTCCACTCTCATTAGAGATCTGTGTTGTTTTTTTTTCCTGTTATATTGTAATGAAAAAACAGTGTTTCTTAGTTGATGTAGAAGATAAAATCCGAAAGCATGAAAAATAATATGAAGCACTTTTTAAAATACAGTCACGTTTATTAGTAGGAGACAGATTAATTTTTTTATTTTTTTTAGGCTGAATGCCAACAGCTGTTTTATAACTGACTACCACAATAACCATTAGTTCCTGGTGCTTTTTAAAGGTTACCAAGAATCTTGCAGGTAATTAGCATCTCAAGGAATTTATCACTATAAAACAACTAAATATACAGGCATAAATGCAGAAAGTAAATTATGTTATAAGCTTCTAACCACAGAATAGAGAAGGTGAGACATACTTCACTATATT
>NW_011220035.1:0-364 GCF_000146605.3 Meleagris gallopavo | reverse complement strand
TGGCACTTGACACTGCCAAGCTGGGACCCACACCCCCTCCACAATGACCTGTCCCTCCCCACAAACACTGTTCCTGCAGGAACACGGAACTAACTGCTCCAAAACCGCTGTCTGAGGGACGTGAAGGGCCCATCCATGTCCTGGAATGGGCAGATCCCCGGGGGGGATAGGTCCCCAGGCCTCAGCGCTGTCTCCCTGGAATGCAGACAGAGCAGCACTGGGCTGCAGGAAATGCTTCCCCTCTGCCACTCTGCAGAGCTGCCTTTTCACTCCCCCCTTCCCTGCCTCCGCCTCTTCCTCCCCACCAGCACCTTACCTTCAAGACACTGCAGCAGCAGGGGATCTCAGCAGCCCACATGGCCCC
>NW_011220034.1:0-313 GCF_000146605.3 Meleagris gallopavo | reverse complement strand
AGTGGACAATATCAGAAATGCCAACAGGGGATGTTGTACTGCAGATCCTGAAGAGGATATTTAGTAACAAGTAGGATGGCACAGAGTGAAAGTACAGCTAAAACCTCTGTGACTCTAATATATTAAGAGGAAAAGAAAAAAAAGAAAAAAAGAAGGGATTCTTCCTTTAGTTTCCCTGTTTTTAATTAGTCCTTGCTTTCATCTCCTAAACATGTTCCTCCATGAGACTGCAGTCTTACGATAATAGACTCTTCCCATTAATGATCTCATATCTAGGTAGACTGCTGTCCTTTGATGAAGTAACTCTGTTTTT
>NW_011220033.1:0-481 GCF_000146605.3 Meleagris gallopavo | reverse complement strand
AGCCCAGCCCCAAAGCTCCTGCCTTGGTGTGCACTATGGAAACAGCCTTGGAGCTGTGACCCACTGCCATGCCCACAGCCATCCCCTCCCCAGATCCTCTCCTCCCATCCTGGTGCCAGGAGGGTTATTGCCTCCTCCTCACAACGTGCGACAGAAATGTTTGCGCAGAGAAAAAAAATCCCCCAAGTCAGTCCATTAATGTCCTGCAATGAAAAATAGATCTGTCTAAATATGCTCAAGGTAATTCAGAATACATTTGAGGTGATTTCAGGCTCTAAAGTCTGCCTGTAACAGCATTTCAGGCTGTGTTTATCAGTGCTTTCGCCCTGCACTTGCTATTTTTTTTCTTCCCTGGTTATTTTTAAAACATTTGCACAACAACAGAACAAAACGATCGTGGCTGAGGGTAGAAATCAGCCTCACAGCGGCTTCTCCCGGCATCTCTGGAACTTTCACCTCCCCATTTTCTGGACTCCACGTC
>NW_011220032.1:0-530 GCF_000146605.3 Meleagris gallopavo | reverse complement strand
TGAAAATCTTAAAGGCTCAAAAACTGAGTGGAAAATAAAGAACAGTATTTCTTTAGGGAAAAAAATGTGTGGCTACTGAATATTACTCATTTGCTCTAACTACCTAAAACTAGAACTGGCAGCAGTTTTCTCAGTCTATTATAAGAACAGCAAAAGCAGAATTTGAATATTTGTCTAGATTTTTGGAAGAGAAGCAATACGTTATTTGCTACTATCTTTTTGCATTTAGAAAATTCCCAGCCTCAAAAACTGGAAATATTCTTTACAATTTAAAGTTAAGAACACGTAAAAACTGTATGTTTTCACCCTCAATTCTTTCCTGACATACTGAGCAGATTTTGAAATCTGTGTCATTGTACAGGATGCTCAGGAAGAAATGTTTGTATAGAGCCATGGTCTTTTAATTACAGTCTGTGTTTATACTAATATCACAGCCATCAGCATCTGCATCCATGCAGTGTCAGCAGTAATTAGCACTGAATATATAGGCCTCTGCCTAAGAAGAACTGCTGAATGTATGATTTAACAGC
>NW_011220031.1:0-584 GCF_000146605.3 Meleagris gallopavo | reverse complement strand
GACCCTTTGCGCATGCCTAAAAATTTTATTTGCCTTTTTCATTATTAAAACTGTAGTGACAATTTTGTTGCCACTGAGCACACGCTTACAACTAACACTGTAAAAAGTTAATACATCAATTAGATTAGCTAAGTGTTCATCTTGCTGTCATCTGGCCAGCAGAACAGATAGATTTTTTTATTTTTTTTTTTGTTAAAATAGAAACCCATAGAAACCAAAGGTCATGAACAGAATAAGATTATAATGTCATAATCTCATTATTTCAATAGTGGTGGTGGAGATGTGAGATTAAAAAGAGGACATAATGGAATCAAGAGCAGACCAAACCGATATTTGCTACAAAGCAAATGGAAAAGGAGGAAATTAGAGGAGAGACATGCCTGATTTGAACATCAAAACAGTGAAAATAGCATTTCATTTCTATTTTTATTTCAAAACACATCTGAGAAAAAGAAAAAAATGTAGAGACAAAAAGAGACTTCTGAGTGCTTTTCTTTTCAGAATTTGCCCTAGTGAGAGATGAATGGCAGGGGATTTTATGTCCCAAACAGCGCTTGTAAGTGCTTTTGCTTTTTCAATACCAT
>NW_011220030.1:0-324 GCF_000146605.3 Meleagris gallopavo | reverse complement strand
ACTTAACTTGTTTCCGTTCAGACTTCCTTGAACAGAGATTTATATTTCTCTAGACAAAAGTTTAGCAGGCTGCTTTATCTTTCTTACGCTATCTACTACCAATGGACACCTATTCTTCGTAAAAGCACAAAAAAAAAAAAAAAAGGAAAAGGATAGCTGCAGAACACAGTAACTTCCTGAAATCCCAATAAAAGCTCAATATTCCTTAAGCATAGGTTACAAAATAGGGTGAAATCTTAGCTGTAAGATAACCAAGTACAGATGTCAGAGATCCCTGGGAAGAATAGCTTTCTCAAATACTGCTTGTGTTCCAACGCAATTTTT
>NW_011220029.1:0-399 GCF_000146605.3 Meleagris gallopavo | reverse complement strand
AACCTCATTGGGTTTTGGTGAAAATTTTGGTCGAGTCAGAGAGTGCTCTCAGTGGTGGTGGGGTTTCTGTTCTGTTTGCTCTTTTTTTTTTTCCTTTAAAAACCATTTCAGGCTTTCCTTTGTCATTTCTTTTCAAATGCTGACTGAAAAAGAGTCAGAAAAAATGGAGATCACTGCTTTGTGACCAGGTTCTGCTGATGGTGCACAGGTGTTCCTCAGGGAGAGGCTTCCCATGGTGCTGAGCAGCCCGGTGAGCAGAGCCCAGCCAAGGGCAGCCCTCACAGCTGCCGGTGGGGTCTGTTCTACTTAGAAACAAGGTACCAGAGTTAGTCAAACAAGGTACCAGAGATAGTCAAACAAGGTATCAGACGGTCAAGGTCCCAGAGGTAGTCAATCCGT
>NW_011220028.1:0-316 GCF_000146605.3 Meleagris gallopavo | reverse complement strand
AAGCTTGGATGGAGCATAAACTGCTGGAGCTGCTCAGGAGGAGGTCTCACTTGACAAAACCACATTTTGCTTATTTAACTTGGCAGCTATTCAAGTGAAACAGGCATGGGTGGGAGGTGTCAGAGCTGATCTGGGTACCAGCACGGGATTTTGGCATTCGATTTCAGTGCACCTGTTTGGTAAAGAAATCTGCTCAGTTTAAAGTTTTTTCTTTCCCTCTGATCAATGTTTAAATGTCATAAGACACATGCACTGTCCACCTCGATGCTCCTAACAAATTAACGTATTTATTAGTCTACAATCTAGAAATCATTGC
>NW_011220027.1:0-460 GCF_000146605.3 Meleagris gallopavo | reverse complement strand
TACGAAGTAAATTTCTAGATGACACTGAATTGAGAGGAACTGTTAGTTCCTCAAGGGCAGAGAGACCTTGCAGAATGAACTGGGCAATTAGTGTGATTTTTAAAAAGAGCAAGTTTCAGATTTTGCATCTAGGATGGGGCACCCCTGTGTAAATATCTGTACAGATTGGGGAATGAGAGGCAGGAGAGCAGCCCCATGGAAAGGGATTTGGGGGTTCTGATTGATGGAAGTTGAACATGGCTAAGCAGTGTGCTCTGGCACACTCCAGCGTGGGATATTCTATGATTCTGTGATGTCATATACGGGGGGGGGAGGGAGGGGAAAAGCAGGTTAGTTTTTAAAAATTAACTAGACAAGTAGAATTTAATTATAAGATCGGCGTGAAATGGTTTTTCCTCTGTGACTCCAAGACCTAGAACGATATACAGATTATATGCTGTTATCCTGGTGGATATAAATG
>NW_011220026.1:0-305 GCF_000146605.3 Meleagris gallopavo | reverse complement strand
GTCTTGCTGTCCTGAAATTGAGAAGGAAGGATCTTTGCTGGGTTTAAATCCAGAAGGAAGGGGCCTTTCTTCTAGGTTTCAGCACAGGAAGAATTCTCCCTTATAGGTATCTGACCAGCACGGCCCCTTCCTTCAGCGTTTTGGACCAGAAAGACCCATTCCTTCATATTTTCAACACATAAAGCACCCTTCTTTCTGGACAAAAACCCAGGAGGAGGAGGACTTGCTGGACCAAAAACCAGAAGGAGGAGGTCTTGCTGGGCATAAGCCCCATTCTTATCTCAAAGCCAGAAGGCCCCTACTGT
>NW_011220025.1:0-305 GCF_000146605.3 Meleagris gallopavo | reverse complement strand
CTTATTGAATGTTGCTGCTTCCCCTTTCTTGATTCTAACAGGGAGAGGTGCTGAGCCGAATGGCAAAATCTACGTGAAAGCTTCTCTCCAGACTGGAGGGCTTCCTGGAACAGCAGGTCCCAGCACAGGGGGAAGAGCTTCCCCTGCAGTTGACAGCCACCCACTCTACAAGACCATGGCTGCAAGAAAGCGCAAGGGAGTGGAAGAAGAGGAGCAAAAAGCAGAGCTGTGGCCTGCCAAGAAACTAGTGAAGGTGAAGCAGCAACATTCAATAAGTCCAGCACTACCTTCAGTCTGCAAAATGG
>NW_011220024.1:0-424 GCF_000146605.3 Meleagris gallopavo | reverse complement strand
GCTACAGCCAATCGCTACCAGGTTAATGACTAGCCCGTAGCACAGCTCATGCAAGACCCAGCATCTCTCCCTCTCGCACGTGCTGCCCGATTCCCCATAACACAGTAGGCTGCTTTCCCAAAACACAACATAATGTGGAGGCACTTGTATGTGCAGAGAAATCCCAAAAGAAGAAGAGCTTGTGAAAGGGCTTTGCACTCACCTCGTTCCCAGGGAGACGGAGGCAAGAGGAGTGAATGATTGAGTGAGGAGTTGGGCCTGCTTTTATACCACTCCAGCACTGCCCCAGGCCCACAGTCACTCTACGCAGACTGTAATTTTCCACGAGACTCACCTCAAATGTAAATTCTCTCTTCTAGTGGCACAGGTTGGCTTTTTGGTTTCTGTCAACCCTGACATTTCATTTCCTTCTTCCCGACCTTCA
>NW_011220023.1:0-452 GCF_000146605.3 Meleagris gallopavo | reverse complement strand
TTTTAAACTGAAATGTATGTACTGTCTTCTTACTTCTCGTTCCTACATTCTCCCCCTCTAGTGGACAGATTGGTATAATTGCTAATACTTTCAGAGAATTTGCGTTATCTGAGACTCCTGAGCGCAAGTGGGTCATCTTTGATGGCCCAATTGATACCCTGTGGAATAGAAAGCATGAACACAGTTCTGGATGACACAAAAAGGTATCAGTCAGTGCAAATAAATGCCTAAGTAAATTGATGTGACATTCTGAAAATAATCTTCAACGAATAAAAGCACAAAAGTACGGAGCAGTGCTTGGTGTTTGAAAAGTGTAAGTGCAAGATGGCTTTGGGAACAAACTGTAAGATTTGTGAAGTTGTTTCTTTTTTTCCCTTTTTTTTTTTTTTTTGTAATGATAATCAGAATCAACTTGTAACACATTTAGTGTATAGTATTCCCTTAATATCATA
>NW_011220022.1:0-415 GCF_000146605.3 Meleagris gallopavo | reverse complement strand
TTGTGCTCACTGGCACCCACTTAGACAGCTTACTAATGGGCGACTTGACAGCAATTACAGCAAGTGAACATAGCAGAGAGTGAAAAGAGAACTGGACAGAGTGGCAGATGGCACAGTTCTGTTTGATGCAACTATTCCTGAAAAGGCTCCTTTAAATATCAACCTAGAAACAAAGAGTCTTGTATGATTTTCACTGATTGATTGTTTCTTAAAAGTTTTTTTTTTTAATTACTTTAAAGGAGCTGTGTTTGAAAAAATGAATATTATCAATTGAAATTTACCACTTACAAAGTGTAGAAGAGGATGGAAAGAAAGTCATTATGTTGAAACATTTTCCTTTCATACAGTGTTTCACCATTTGGAGAATTCCTCTCAGATAATGATAATCTACCTAGATTATATCAAAGCTTAGTCC
>NW_011220021.1:0-339 GCF_000146605.3 Meleagris gallopavo | reverse complement strand
AGTGAATGTACCTGTGTGATACAGTGAATGTAACTGTGTTGTTTAGGTGCAAATAAAATTAAGTACAATTTTTTGTCTGGAGTTTTAAGTACTATAACTTTTTTCTTTTTTTTTTTCTTTTTAACTATACGCAGTTTATAGCAGGATGAGACTGTAAGATGACAGGTCATGTACTGAAAAACATGTGAGTAGCAATTTGTTTGGCTTTCACATAGCTGAGGTAGAGTGAGTCCCACCAGCAGCACTTTACTGGAGCTGCCAGTAGCTGCTCATACCCTTTAGCTCCTTATGCCTCCATGTTGGAGTCTATTTGCCATTTGCCTGTAGACTTGGGTAGAC
>NW_011220020.1:0-540 GCF_000146605.3 Meleagris gallopavo | reverse complement strand
TTATTTTTTTACATGCAGCAAAACTAGGCATATTTGACCATTTTAAGATGAGAGAGTCCAATCTCTGTTTCTCTGTAGAGAAAAAATAGGAATGACAATGTTTGTTTTTCTCTGTAGATAAGGAGAAAAAAAATGCAGGAGCCAGGCAGCGTAAGAATACTGAAGTCTTACTATCCCTATAAAAATATGGCCATTTGAATAATATGTAACAAACAGTTTTCATTAATATTATGTAGCACAGCAAGTTGAAATGTAAAATCTAATCCAGTAACTTCATCCATTGAAATGTAAATTTTACACAACTATTCTCATTATAGGAAATCTTACGTCACATCAAAGTCGTGTCATTTATTTTACAGCTTTTTTTTTTTTTTAAGGAAATGGGGTGGACTTTGTAAGAAATTCAAAAGAGGTTTTTCTTTCAGGACCATAAGATATTTTGGCTTTAACTGTGCTCTTAAGAAACCATCAGACTCTTCTATTACATCTTCATTAGCAGGAAATATCATCAGGCAGTCCGATTGACCTGCTAAGGTAGAT
>NW_011220019.1:0-500 GCF_000146605.3 Meleagris gallopavo | reverse complement strand
TTCATCTTGAGTCATTCCATCCTTCTTGCTTAAGTTGTATAGTTATCGTTAGCTGATGGCCCTCGTGGCCAAAAAAGGCCAATGGCATTCTGGGGTGCATTAAGAAGAGCGTGTCCAGCAGGTCGAGGGAGGTGATCCTCCCCCCTCCTACTCCTGCCCCTGGTAAGGCCTCATCTGGAGTACTGTGTCCAGTTCTGGGCTCCCCAGTACAAAAAAGACAGGGATCTCTTGGAAAGAGTCCAGCGGAGGGCCACAAAGATGGTGAAGGGCCTGGAGCATCTCCCCTATGAAGAAAGGCTAAGTGAACTGGGTCTGTTTAGCCTTGAGAAAAGAAGACTGAGAGGGGACCTGATCCAGGTTTATAAATATCTGAGGTGTGGCGACCATAGCGGTGAGGCCAGTCTCTTTTCAGTGGTACGTGGAGACAGGACGAGGGGAAACGGACATAAGCTGCAGCACAGGAAGTTTCGCACGAATGTGCGTAAGAACTTCTTCACGGT
>NW_011220018.1:0-444 GCF_000146605.3 Meleagris gallopavo | reverse complement strand
CTAAAGCACATAAATGGTTTGGCTCCTTTAATTAGCAAATTGGTTTCAGCTGGCTTTAAACAGAAGTAAAGTTATAATACTTTTATAAATCTCAGAAATAGGCCCTTTTCAAAACAACAACAGAAAATACTCCTCTCAGGCTAAAGATAGTTCAACTCCAAATGCACATACCAGTATCTGGAAGTTTGAAATTCCAACTCAATTCATAAAATATTCAAGAACAAATGTTAAATGAGTTATCAATTCTTAATAAATCATGATAGATATTGTAAAATTACCCTGAATCATATATAAGTACCAAGCTGCCACTTAAAATCATTGCTTGGTGTGAAAGGAGCTACTGAATTACTTCAGCAATCAATAGAGACCTAGGAAGAATGGAGTCACAAGAGTCAGATGAGAATATCACAGTAAAGTAAAACCAGTTTTCTTTCTTTTCTATTT
>NW_011220017.1:0-476 GCF_000146605.3 Meleagris gallopavo | reverse complement strand
CCAACTTCAAAATCAGAGGCAAACTCTCTAATTATTGTTTTAGTGGGATCGTTGGTGGACTGGTGAACCATTTCTACGCGGTACTCATACCTACACTATTTTTTTTTTTAATTTAAGGCCTATGTTATTTTGGATGCAATATTTTATAAGATTGTGAAGTATAGTTTATATTTTTATTTTAAAACATATTTTACAGCACTGCAGTAGCAGTTCTGCTATATGTGAAATCAAGTTGTGGAAAGGTCACTGAGACCCTGAAATGAAATATAGCTGGTGAAACATATTATTGTTTGAGGATCTGTAATCCAATCTGATACTTATTACAGGAACCTGCAGACTTCCTCTGGTGTTTGGTTCTTGCACTAAATTATTATTTCATTGTTATTTATTACTTACTTCACCATGATATTTAAGCAGTTGCCACTATGCAGCATTGTTCTAGATGCAGCTTGAAGTCCTGTTTAATAATAAGAGGA
>NW_011220016.1:0-403 GCF_000146605.3 Meleagris gallopavo | reverse complement strand
ATTTGGCATCGCAAAAGACAATGCCTCTCTCACTCCTGCTGTTGACTCGTCTCTCACCCATTTACTCACACTATAAATTACAGTTCTATAATCCATACAGTACAAGAACAATGGAGTTGCACTGTATAGCTCTGAAAGCATCCAAGTAATCCATCTTTGGCACCAGAGCCTGTAAACCCCTCCATCTCAGAATTGTCATTGATGACAGGAGTCCTCTGAGAAGCCAACTCAAAGCAGTCAGTTGTCATAAATATACTGGATAATTATCTTAATTATTTATAATAGTACCAGCAAGCAAGCCAGCACTGAACGCACGGGTCCTGCCCTGGACAACTCACATTTTAATCAGATGTGAACACAGTGTGCAAGACAGAGAATGGGGATGATATACAGGCTGCCAGGT
>NW_011220015.1:0-472 GCF_000146605.3 Meleagris gallopavo | reverse complement strand
ACATTAATCCTCAATCTAAACAATTCCACTTCCTTATTCCTTTCACATCAGCAATGTGCGTTTTAAGTATTAAAGCATCCTCAGCATACCATACTTTGGTAATGTAATACATTGCTGAAAGTTTAAAAGAATTTCTGCTGAAGATACAGGCTTGTTTTAAAATCTACTTTTATTTTTAAAATGTAATAAAAAGACTGTATAATTATGATAAAAGACCATCTCTGGTGAGAGAATGAACACGTTCTTGTTAGTGCTCATGTACTCAGACATAGCAAAATGTGAACAAACACTGGTGATAAATGCTTCCTCTGCATTCAGTATCCTATATGATTTGTTCTTGTTTTTTCTTTTTTTCTTCCTGTTAGAATGGAAAATACATTTAAGAGCCTGGAAATTAGTAGATTTTTAAAATGTCTTGAATGCCATTTCATCTGGAAAAAAGGTTTAGAATAAGTAACCTGCCGTGTTAGAA
>NW_011220014.1:0-352 GCF_000146605.3 Meleagris gallopavo | reverse complement strand
CTTTATCTCAACATTAGGAACATGCTTCCTTCCCTCCCTTCCCCCCCTTTTTTTTTGTTGTTTGATAGTTCATAGTTGATATGCATTTTATGCATAATGGACCTGAATGTTTAATTCAAACCTTGTTAATAAGAGAGTTGAATTCCATGAGCCGACAGTCCTTTCTTAGATCATCTTTAGGTTTACACATCATAATATAAGATTTCCCATCCGAACCTTTTAAAGTGATCTTCTTTGGCTTTTGAAGGGAAGCAAGAATTTCTACCTGAGGAAGAGATGGAATTTTTTATTAGCCTCATATCAGATCATACAAAATAAAACATCTACTTTTAATAGACCACTTTAACCTGTC
>NW_011220013.1:0-390 GCF_000146605.3 Meleagris gallopavo | reverse complement strand
CTTGAAAAAGGATTACAAAAATTAGAAGTGAAATTTCAGTTCAGAAGAGAAGCAAATTAAAAAATGCCAAAATTTGAAAAAAATAAAAAATACAGTTATTTTGTTTCTAAATCTAAGGAAATATTTTTTTTCCCCCTTAAAGAAAGAATGTTATAATTTAAAAATATTTATTTCCAAAGAAAAGAAATGCCATTCATTACTGAAATACAACATCTACTTATGTTTCAGCAGAAATCTACAAACTAGGAAAAGTGTAGTTGTTTTTACCTTTTTTATGCAACTTAAGAGCAATCATACGGATATATGAAGGAACTGTTCTATTTTTATGGTTCTCCAAAGAATGCAATACTTCTGAAATGGCAAGCATCACAGTCATTGTCAATAAAGTTA
>NW_011220012.1:0-377 GCF_000146605.3 Meleagris gallopavo | reverse complement strand
GTTTAATTTACAAGATTTTTTATTATTTAGGACTTTTTGGGGGTGTTTTTTTTGTTGCTGTTGTTTGTTTTTTCTTTTGTTTTGTTTTTTGTTTTGTTGTTTGTTTGCTTGGTGGTGTTGTTTTGTTTTGTTTGTTTTTTGCTTCACAGTATTCAGGAATAAAAAGCAAGTAAGTTCCAAAAGGTCCAGGTAATCCTCAGATCTCACATAGTCTTTCTTCAGAATTTGTCAGTCTGTCCTTTAAATGTAGAGATTTCATGCACAGATTGTGATTCCCTAAAAGCACCAGATATAATCACAACAGTACCAGTGTCCTACCACATTTAATTCAGTAGATAGAATAGAATTGAGAAACAGAAGTTATTACTGGTTCTTTA
>NW_011220011.1:0-524 GCF_000146605.3 Meleagris gallopavo | reverse complement strand
TCTTTAGTGGCATAAGACAAAACAAAAAGAGAACCCATCAAAAACCTCCAAACCAAGACCTTATTTTTAAAGGAAATTGACAATTAAGGTAATGACCTTGTTTCAGAGCACTATTTTGAGTGTAGTTTTGTTTGTTTTTTTTAAGAAAAAAACAGCAACATTTCTAAAACCCAAACTCAATTCAGTGGTTTTGTTTTACTTTTTATTATTTAAATACACCATACTAGAGCAAATGTCTCTGAAAATATCACAAATAAAAGATTTTCTTCATTCAGCAAATTAGAAGTAGGTGAAAATTTCTACACAGTAGCTGCTATGAGCCTGTACTTTTTTCCTTTTTCTTCCTTTTTTTTGCCATGGGAAGTAGCAACATTAGGACAAAAACACTTACATGCATACATACATTGTATTTTACAGAGATACAATAAAAGTGTTTGTGATAGAATATCACAAAAGCCACATCTTTCCTTTATCTCATGTTCAGTTTGATTGAAACACATTTCCTTACAACACTTAAATATACA
>NW_011220010.1:0-504 GCF_000146605.3 Meleagris gallopavo | reverse complement strand
TTTAGAGGCAAGCACCTTTTCCTTCGTAACACCATTCCTTTTCGTGCTAGTCCTTTTTGCTACTACACTCTTGTATTGCCCTTCCACTGTATTGACCTTTCTGATTGTAACAGAAAATATTTATGTCTAGGCTGGCAACCCCCCACAGCTCATCCAAGTACTCTAGTTCTCAGCCTCAGAGTCAGGGGGACTCCACTCCTCTCCCTTCAATCAATGAACGCCTGGCCTTCCTCCGCCCTTCCCGGGAGCTGCTGGAATACTACCGCAAGAAGATTGCTGACTTTGATGAAGAACATGAGGATTTGGTAAAAAGGCTGGAGAGATACAAAGAAACATACGATGAGCAGGTTAGGAGAAGAGCTTTACTTGATTAAAAAAATTTTTATAAAAATCCGAAACTTGCAAATCTTTTCATTTGAGGAGAAGGGGCTTCCTTTAACTTTGGTTTTCTCTCCTACCTTAATAGGATACATCTGTCTGTCATTTTGTTTTGCTTAACTCTCT
>NW_011220009.1:0-496 GCF_000146605.3 Meleagris gallopavo | reverse complement strand
GTTCTGATCTCAAAACGGCAGACCAAGTGTCTTGACCAGTGGCTGGGTACCATGCTGATCTTTCTCATATTTACCTCTCCTGTGAACATTCACTTCCCTTTTTTTTTTTTTTTAAATTTATAATCCACTTTAGGATTTTAGAAATGGGCTGAATTGTGCCGTCCTGTCCAAACCACTTCTAGTGTACCTAAGAAAAATCTCAGTATCCTCATAATGCTAAGAGTTCTAATTTCCACGGAACCTCTCTAACACTGCTGGGAGCCTCGCATCGATTTCAAAGAAAAAGTAATTGGATGTGGCATTTACAACCTTTCTAGCAAAACCACTTTGAAGCAGAATTGCATACAGCTTCATAGAGAACAGACTGCACAAACTGTTTCTATATTCCTGTTTTATGGAATCAAACCAACTCACCACATCTCCGTGAATGTGATCAGAATCTTCAGCAAGCTACATAAAGGTACATTCTAAACCCTGAAAATGTCTGCAACTGACA
>NW_011220008.1:0-495 GCF_000146605.3 Meleagris gallopavo | reverse complement strand
TTTTTTTTTAACTAAAAAACTTTTGCAACAACATTTTTTATTAGAACTTATTTAAACTAAGAGTATAGTTTTTTTCTTTGGTATATTTGGAAACAATGGAAAAAATCCAGCATTTCACTAGAACAGTGCAAATTATTCACAATAACTAACACTGTTTAATCTGGCAGATAATAAATGTCTGCCTTGTTAAATTTTTAGGTTTTAGTAGTTTTTCGCTATTATTTTAAAGATTTATCTATCATATCTGATCGTGAGGTGACTGAGTTCTATAAGGTTAACAGAACTCAGTCATTTTCAGCAAAAATTGACTGTGCCTTCAAAGGTGCTTCACACTGCAGGTACCATTTTGTGCTGTCAAATATGTTTTTTCTCTTAACTTCCATTTTCTTCCTTAACACATACTGCAACGTGTGCAAGTTAATATTTTCACATGTAGGTCTTAAACCTTACATACTATTAACTTTAGATTTCCCTTTAATGTTTGTTATATATTCT
>NW_011220007.1:0-323 GCF_000146605.3 Meleagris gallopavo | reverse complement strand
CGATCATGCCGACCTCGCAGCGGTGGTCCTCGTAGTAGCAGGAGATCATGGTGGCAACGGTGTCGTTCACCATGGCCACCACGTCCATCTCAAAGTCCTGCCAGAAGGGACACGGGGTGACGTGGGCACGGGATGGGGACACACGGTGAGGGTGGGCACGGGATGGGGACACACGTGGTGACTGCAGACCCAGGATGGGGACACACGTGGTGACTGCAGACCCAGGATGGGGACACACGCGATGACGGTGGGTCCCAGGGGAGGACACACATGATGACAGCGGGGCCGGGGGGGACCTCTCACCCCGCGCCGTTTGATGGCGT
>NW_011220006.1:0-376 GCF_000146605.3 Meleagris gallopavo | reverse complement strand
AACCTCCTGGGAAAGGAAACTGAAAGCACATGATCAGCTAGTTCTTCATGACTTCTCATTTAAAATACCAGAACAACAGTCCTGTATTTGAGTTCTCTCCAGTTTAGAGCTTTCTTGCTTTTACAGAGGAGCTTCAAAGAATATTTTAACTGTGGATTGTTTTTGTCATACAGTGCTGTCATCTCTTGGTTTGAAGAATTAAAAGCTCTTATGAGGGACTGAGATCTAAGAAAATCCTACGCTTTCCTATATATTTGGACTCTTTTTCTCTTGAACGGAAATTTCCTGCTTGCTTGCAGATGCAGACTGCTGTGCTAGAGAGCTTGCTGCTGCTCTATTTTTTAAACATTTTTATTTTTTTCAGATTTGCTCTGGC
>NW_011220005.1:0-505 GCF_000146605.3 Meleagris gallopavo | reverse complement strand
GTGAGGTGGTCGGAATGTGCTCGCAGCAGTGGTGCACTGTTAAATCAACAGAGGTGCTCCTGGGGTTGGTGGAAGTCGGTGTGTTTGTGGTAGGGCATTGAGTATGCATGCAAGAGAAGGAAGGAAAGAAGGAAGGAAAGAAAGGGAAGGAAGGAAGGCACTTCTAGAACGACTTTCTGCTGTGGAGCTGCAGACATGGTGACCATTTCCTCCTTTCTGCCCTTACTTTGACTTGATGGCTTTGTGTGGCTTACCTGCAGAGGAGCCAATAACACGTCAGTGAAGTACGTGCTGCTGATGGCTTTTCTCCAGTTAGCAGAGGAGGCTGGCTGTGTGTGGTGACTCATGCCACCCCCTCCGACTGGCAAATGTTTGTTCTTATGCTTTTAAGTTTCTTTTTTTCTTTTTACAACCATTTCTGTTCATGCCACATTGTTAGTGAAACATCCCTCTGGGAACAGGGTGGGTGCAAAATACCTAATATTAATGATATCGTGTTGCTGCC
>NW_011220004.1:0-452 GCF_000146605.3 Meleagris gallopavo | reverse complement strand
CCCCTTCTCCAGGCTCAACAATCCTAGTTCCCTCAGCTGCTCCCTGTAAGATTTGTGCTGACACACCTCACAGCTCCATTGCCCTTCTCTGCACACACTCCAGGGCCTCAATGTCTTTCTTGTATCAGGGGGCCCAGAACCGAACACAGCACTGAGGTGTGGCCTCACCAGAGCTGATTACGGAAGAACAATCATCTCCTGCTCTGCTGGCTGTGCTATTGCTGATACAAGCCAGAATGCTGTTGGCCTTCTTGGCCACCAGGACACACTGCTGGCTCGTGTACAGCCAGCTGTGAACTAATGCCTCAAAATCTTTCCTCCATCCAGCTTTACAGCCATTGAGCCCCAAGCCTATAGCACTGCATGGCGTTGTCATGACCAAAGTGCAGGACCTGGCACTTGGTGTCTTTGAAGCTCATCCCACTGGCCTCAGCCCAGAGATCCAGCCTGCC
>NW_011220003.1:0-473 GCF_000146605.3 Meleagris gallopavo | reverse complement strand
CAAAGGGTACCACAATTCTTGCTCCTCCGCTCTCTAAGTTCTCTCTCTCCTATATTTCTAACTAAGTCCTTTTTTTAATTGTTGTTGGTTTTTTGTTTTGTTTTTTTTTTAATTACCTAATGAACAAATGTTTGGTTTGCCTGTGTGTTTGTTTTGGTAGAGAGTAGGTATCTTTGTTTTAAAATCCATACTTTTGATTGTATTCCTTAGAGTTTGAAGCAGTGGAGACGTTGTTCAAGTGAGCTCTGTCCTGAAAACTCTCTCTCCCCTTGAGAGAGATGCTAATTGTGGTTCTGGTGTGTAAATAGTGTTTGAAATGTAAATAGTAGCATGCAGATTAAATGATTCTTGCACATGATTGCTTTTCACTCTCGAAGTGTTTATATTGACAAGCAAGATACCCACCGTGCAACTTTGCTGGCCGAACCTGAGCGCAGCAAGTGGCCATTTTGCTTTACCTCGCCCTGCCGGTG
>NW_011220002.1:0-501 GCF_000146605.3 Meleagris gallopavo | reverse complement strand
GAGCAGCAGACATAGGATAGCATTTCTTGTGACCTGACCAAAGAAAAAAAAGTTACAAATTTATGGAGAAGTTTCTGGGTTGATTTTTTTCCTTCATCTTCTCCAACTAAAGTTGGGGAAAAAAAATGTAACAGTTTACTGGGAGTGCTATCAATTTAACTAAAAGGACAGCCTATGACTGCCTACTTTAAACCTCATTCCCTTCAGAAGAGACAAGACTTCTCCTAGCTTAATCCAATTACTCAAACAAGCCACAAGCACATTTAGCTTGCTTTATTTTGAGCAGACAGGGCCATCGTAATTAACTGCTCAGCATAGCACTTCATCTTATTGATTAAGACAGCTAAAAGTTACTAATCATAAAGAAATACAGGAGCAATTAACAGACACTGTAAACAGAACTAAAGCATTTAGATCATGATCATGAATAATGCAAATCTCAGCTTCTGAAATTGAACTCCTTTAGATGCCCTTAAGCAAGGATGGCGGGTTAATGGATTT
>NW_011220001.1:0-475 GCF_000146605.3 Meleagris gallopavo | reverse complement strand
TTGCAGGACACCATGCTTAAAATTGGAGTTCTGGGTCACTGTTGAGAACACATTGAATATGGGTACAATTGTTGGGTCAAGTAAGAGTTGCATATTTATTTAATGGTTAGAAACATGGAATAGATCCTTGGTAACTTTTTTCCTTTTTTTTTTTTTAAATTACTATCTCCAAATTTATAGCACTCAGAATGGAATATCCTGAGTTGAAAAGGACCCACACTCTTTCTGAACACATGCATATAAATTTGTATATAATTATACAAATAAAGTATATAAATATAAATTATATATGTATATATGAGGTATACCACATAGTTCTGTGCTCTGCACATGTTGCCAGAACAGCCATGACACCATAGAGATGTTTTGGCTACCACTGAGCAGTGCTGGCACCACAGCAGGGCTGGCTCCAACCCATAGGCTGCAGGTGGGTGAAAGGTGGGATGGGAACACAGCCACAGGATCTTACCCATAT
>NW_011220000.1:0-383 GCF_000146605.3 Meleagris gallopavo | reverse complement strand
AAAATATTTATATGAAGATATAAATTTGGCAGACAAAATAGGCATGGCAGTTAATTTTTTGAGAATTGTTTGCTCATACATCTACATAATTCAGCAAAAAGTTCTAGTGCTTGCGTGACAGCAAATTTTTAAGTCCAAATATGGAAATTCACTTTTTTGAAAAGAAGCAAGGACTTGAATGTGCTCCCTTTAAAAAACAAACAGAACTTGTTGGTAGACATGTATGCTGTGTGCAGTTTAATGTTTACTACACTCTATTCCTTTTCTTTTAGAAATAACTTTTAAGGCACCAATATGCATTTCTGAATTTTAAGCTCTTAGTGTCTCTGTTGTTTCCACTTAAAAGAAACAAACCACCACGAGGAAAAATTTGCCTATTCTAT
>NW_011219999.1:0-305 GCF_000146605.3 Meleagris gallopavo | reverse complement strand
AAAAAAAAATAGAAAATCTCACGAAAATCTCTGAGAAGCAACAGAGAAAGTCAACTAGAAACTGAAGATCATTCTTAAAAATAATAAATAAATAAATAAATAAATAAATAAGGCTTCCCTGAGCCACTATTATTTTTACTGGTAGTGGAACCTGGCAAGTATCTGCACATAGCTTGACTCAAGATTCAAAGAAAAACAAAAACCGCAGAGCTGCTGTAGGGGGCACTGTAATCCTTGATTTGCTCTGAAAGCAGAGAAGTTGTGAAGACTGATTCCTGTGAGAAACACCGGCTTGGATTAGCTAA
>NW_011219998.1:0-498 GCF_000146605.3 Meleagris gallopavo | reverse complement strand
AAAATTAGTAAATGTTTATCACTTCTATTATATCTAGCATACACTATCAATTACAATGGAAGGAATGCTGAATCTGTGGAATCTTTAAAACATTAAGGCAGTAATTTATATGTTTGAAATGTTTCTCACTGACAGCTAAGGAAGAACATAAAAAAGAAGAGAGCAGTTTGGAAAATGCACAAAAATGGTAAGGTTTTTTTGCATGTTTTTTTTTTTTTTCTAACTGTTTGCTTTTGCTTAAAGATGCTATTGATCGAGGAATTATATTAAAATAGGAAAAAGCATCTGTACTTCAAAGAAGTAGTGCTTTCTGAAAATTTCTTATGTAGTCTTCCATGGAAAAAGTTGTTAGATTTTTAGCCAGTCTCCTGTGTTTGAGGTTTTAATTACTGTCAACATTGAATTGAATCCTTGTTTTAAAGAATATTATAGTAATGATTAACTACTTAATGTAGTAAAAATATGTTTCACTGTCACGAAACTTGTTCATCACCTTAA
>NW_011219997.1:0-341 GCF_000146605.3 Meleagris gallopavo | reverse complement strand
CGTCCCCGAGGGTCTGTGCGTGGGTCCGGTCTTGTTCAACATTCTTCATCAATGACCTTGATGAGGGGATAGTGGCCACCCTCAGCAAGTTTGCTGATGATACGAAGTTGGGAGGATTGGCTGACACGCCTGAAGGCTGTGCTGCCATTCAGCGAGACCTGGACAGGCTGGAGAGCTGGGCAGTAAGAAACCGGATGAGGTTCAACAAAAGCAAGCGTAGGGTCTTACACCTAGGGAGGAATAATTGCATGCACCAATACAGGCTGGGGGATGAGCTGCTGGAGAGGAGCTCTGCAGAGAGGGACCTGGGCGTCCTGGTGGACGACAGGTTGGCCATGAGC
>NW_011219996.1:0-454 GCF_000146605.3 Meleagris gallopavo | reverse complement strand
GTTCAACTTCCTCAAATCTTGCCTTCTATAAGGTGTTTAAAAGTACATTCAATTATGCATTCTGTAATTCTTCCCTTGCCATGATGGATTATAAAAACAGTAATTACCATTAGCTGCCTTTATTATAACTGGTAACATTGAGTATTTTGAGCTGCTTTGGTTTTTTTTTTTTTTTTCCCTATTCTTTAAAAAGTATGCTAAATAAAGTACTAGCCTTTTGAATTTTTTAAAGAGATCTCCATTTTGCCTGTGAGAATTCTTTACTCTTATTCAATGCGATCCCAGAATCATTAATCTTAATAATCACCTAGATAACTCAGTGGGTCTTTCATTAAAGGTACATTTCCACAATACTACTTTTGAAGGCAATAACACATGCTCTTATTTTAGGTGCCATGCCTTGAATGTAATTCTTTACATTGTCCTTCATTCTCTTTACATTTACATTGCAAAT
>NW_011219995.1:0-514 GCF_000146605.3 Meleagris gallopavo | reverse complement strand
CTTTCTTACTAACAGCCACAGCTGAGCAACATACACAGTAGCTGACTCAAGGGCCTTACACCCTGTGTGCCTTTCAGCCTGTGTACCTGAACCTGCACAGTGATCTGTGTCTGTCCATCTATGTCTGTCCTCCATGACACTCTTCAAAATTTTACTTTTTTTTTTATTTAAAGAAAATAGCCAGCGTGAGTAGGCTCAGAGTCTGGCTCATGTTTTACTTAGTTTGTGAGTACTAATTTTGACTTTTGCATTACCATATACCACCCAAGTTGTACATTATTTGGAGGCATTTTCATGGTGTTCCCTTCTGTATTTCAGTGGACTCAAAAGTATAATGTTTTGTTGTTTTCCACTGCACATCTGACACTGGCCTGACATTTCCTTTGCAGTGTGGGATTGTATCTGTCATTACAGCATGTATACTACATATATGCAACTAATTACTTAGGCACTCTTAGCTATCACAAGAAAAGTGTATATACTTTTTGGAACACCAACAAATAATTTACTTGAA
>NW_011219994.1:0-407 GCF_000146605.3 Meleagris gallopavo | reverse complement strand
AAGCTTTTAGTATTATTCAGAGTAATTCATAGTGATGAGGTAATGATGTGTTTTTCATTTTTATGCTTTGATGAAAATAGTCAGGAGATGTCATATTATGGGTGAACCTACCTCTGTTTTTCTGTAGGTACTGTGGAAATAGGGAAAGCCCCTAGTTTTGTATTTTAGATCACTAATTTGCTTTCACTAATGAAGTGATATTCAGACTTTCTTTCTTGCTGTGTGTGGAGAGAACAATGCCCGTTCCATAACATTGTGTAGATGGGTTGGCTAGATGCTGTGCTGTAGGAAACTCCTGGGCTTTCTTTGACCTTTTAAAGGGGCAGGACTGTATTTTTTTTTAATAGCATGCTCAAACACCTTCCAGTCATGGAATAAAGTATATAAGCTGTCCACCTGGGATTCTA
>NW_011219993.1:0-314 GCF_000146605.3 Meleagris gallopavo | reverse complement strand
GAGTATGTAATCCTAAATCTTCGCAACTGTTTGTTGTGTCCTTCTGTCTAATAAAATAAATGAATCATCTTTATCTATTTCAGCAGTGCTTTCTCTATCTTAGCTAATGAGATTCCCTGGCAGATAATGCTTGATTTAGTTGCAGTGTTTACAAACTGCAGATCTGGGTTGGACACCTGAGAAGATAATGTGAAGAAAGGAAAACAACGTACTAAAGATAGATGAGAAACTTGGTGTATTTGTGTACCACAGGAATAAAGCATCTTAGAAAGTGTTGACACTGCACCACGAAGCATCCTACGGATGAGGGTGTT
>NW_011219992.1:0-441 GCF_000146605.3 Meleagris gallopavo | reverse complement strand
GTTTCTGGCCCTGGTGCTGCAGGACAGAGGGCAGTGGCTGGGGCCTGTCCTGTGGTGGGGAAACAACGGCTGGGAGAACCACCATGGGGACACAGAGGTGTGTGGAAGTGTCCAGCTGGACTTCTGCTGCCATTTGTTCTTCCGTGTCCTCTGGAGGATCTCAGACATGGGATGCATTTCTGTAACTAAATTTGTACTGATGTTGGTTCTGAAGCATGGGGAAATCTCATTAGTAGCTCTATTTGAGCAAGGACGTTCTGCTCTGATTCTTGTCCCTCCAGCTGGTACAGGCTACCACATATCTCTGCTCTCCAGCTCAGAAGCTCCAGAGGGACTGACTGGGATTCAGGTCAAAGCTGCAACTCTAGGTACAATTAACCCACTAGTGAAGCCAGCAGGCTTCCTTGGGCTCTGCCAAAATCCTACGTTGCAATCTGGGGA
>NW_011219991.1:0-474 GCF_000146605.3 Meleagris gallopavo | reverse complement strand
AAATATACAGTGGACTCTGAACTGACATTGTTGATTGAACAGAATGAAGGATGTTTCCATGTCTTCAGTTCACACATCTATTTACCTTCTAATATTTCAGGTTAATTTTATCTTATCTCAGAACTTTCCATATGTACTATTAATAGCTACTCAATTCTCGCTATATTAATTTTCACTTTCAGAGCTTTTTGTCTGCAAGTGTATTACCTGTCCAGCACCAATCATTAGCTTTCTGTGCTTTGTTTCTAGTACACTTCACCATCAGTTCTTTATCAGATATGATTCTTGTAATGCTAAGCCCTTTCCAAGATGAAGTTCGTGCATTGAAAGTGGAGTTTTGTTTGTTTTCTAAAAACAACTGCATGTGGGCTTCTAGTGCAATTCTATGTGACAGTCAAAGCATGCCACATATTGCTTATACAGTTTGGGTTTTTTAAAGAGAAGCTAACTGGAATTATATGATGAGAAAAGAAA
>NW_011219990.1:0-491 GCF_000146605.3 Meleagris gallopavo | reverse complement strand
AATTGCCTACATCTGCCAGAGCAGAGAGCAAGGAGAGAAATCATTTTGCTGTTCTGTGCTGTGGAAACTACATCAGTACCAACATCCCAGAGACATCTTTTGACATCACTCACAATATGAAATAAAGGTACAATTATGTTACAACTGCACAAGGAAGAGGGTGATACATAACCAGTCTCTACACAATAAAAAAAAAATTTGTCCTTATCACCTGGTGGTGACACCGTGGAGAACCAATACCTTCCAGTTTTGATCCTCTGATTTGCCTTTAAAGAGAAAGAAAAGCCAATCATATTTCATTACAAGACTCAGATATTAATATTAGTCTGGTTATATAAAACAGAAGCAGTTGCTTAAACACAAAAAAGCAATCTTGAATTAAAAAAAAAACTCTTAAAAAAAACCCCTAACTTCTACTGAGTCTTAAATGGCTAAGGTACAATCAAAAATTTTTCAGTTAGAAGCAGATAACTTCTAGCTATTATAAGAAA
>NW_011219989.1:0-419 GCF_000146605.3 Meleagris gallopavo | reverse complement strand
CCTATTGATTTTGACAGAGCTATTTATGCTTATGCTGAGCACATATTCGAATATCCTGCTAAGTTAAGACTTTAAAGATCACTACATCACCAATTGCCATATTTTTATTCTTGCATTAAAATTAAAAAAAAAAAAAAAGGAAAAAAAAGAAGAAGAAAAGAAACCTCTTAAATCTGGTATCTGAGCATGATTTTTAAAACAGGCATCTGGGACAACTTCTTTTATAAATGTGTCATTAGGCAATTCAGTGACTGGACTTATCCAACTTTAATAGCTTTATTCAGTTGGCATGACAAGCCACACATTACTCTGTACTTCAGTGCTGCTGACTGAATTTCATAAATCATTCCTCACTATTGTCTAAATGATAAATGACTCATCTCCAGGATGATGTTCTGAAGCAGAAGTGAGAAGCTGGA
>NW_011219988.1:0-443 GCF_000146605.3 Meleagris gallopavo | reverse complement strand
ATCTCTGATGTCCATACCTTCCTACAG
The DNA here is from genome assembly GCF_000146605.3 of Meleagris gallopavo. Lineage (NCBI taxonomy): Eukaryota > Metazoa > Chordata > Aves > Galliformes > Phasianidae > Meleagris > Meleagris gallopavo. Next base: position 416 of record NW_011219988.1, on the reverse strand, counting down.
TCTCTCTCATATGGTGAACTTTTTCACTGCTGTTTTCTTGTCTCTGAGAATGCATACCTGAATCAGGCAATTTAGCTTCTTTCACAGATCTCTGCTGGTTTTTAGTTATTCCATCACATCTGATGATATTAATCACCTGTTTGATGCTTACTCTTTCTAGGCCACATAATTTTGGAACTAATCAAGTTGTTAGGTTTTGAAGTCAGAAATAGAGAAGGATGTTTAAATTTATCAGCCATCTAGTCAGTAAAAAACAGGTAAGAAGATCCTTTTTTTTTGGTAACTGATATGGGTTCAGCTAAAATTATCATATAGGTCACCAAGTCCAACTTTTAAGTCTTCAGGATTCTCTCTCTACAAAATCTCTATTTTGTAGTCCTTTCTATCCATTCATACCAACCCTCTTTCATCCTAGC
>NW_011219987.1:0-438 GCF_000146605.3 Meleagris gallopavo | reverse complement strand
GAGACTTGGGCTCTGATGGATTCAGTCTTGCTGAAAAGTAATAGATTTATACATCTCTTTTGAGCTTTTCAAAGCATTTAATTACCTTTTTTTTTTTAATTTATTACCTTGATTACACTCTTAGATGTGTACTGTGCACAATCACCTGCCTGTGCCCACTGCCAGTGGTGGGGGAGGACTCCAGCTGATCACTGCTATGTGTTTTCTGCTGCACACAGAGAGGGCCTCCAGCCAATGTAACTCTGTGTTTTGCCCCATTTGTACAATTAGTTTAAGTATGTTTTTGTAGAATAATTATCTGAAAGTAGCATGACTTAACAGAGGAGTGCTTTCTAAAATCGGGTGAGTTGAGCACGAAATGTCATTTGTGCTAATCTGTCTGAAACTGGGGAAGTGTGAAATGCAAATGTAGAGAGGAATTATATCTTCTGCAGTATT
>NW_011219986.1:0-476 GCF_000146605.3 Meleagris gallopavo | reverse complement strand
AAACAGCAGCAGTCTAAGTGCACGCAGTTTGCCCACGTGAAGCTAAAAAGGAATATTCTAGCCTTCCTTAGGCTGTCATTCCTGCTAGAAAACACAGATTATTTGACCCATCGGAATGGGAATAGGAATAGACAGCATACAGGAGGTGGACAGAAATACTCTAATGAAGCTTCTTTCTTTTCTCTGCAAGGAGTCATTTTTTGCAGTGAGCCAAAACAAAATTATACATCTCAGGCAGCTTTCAGCTCAAAGGTCATCACAGCATACAAAATGCTACTTGGCAGGTTTACTCCAAGAAGGAGTGTAAGAAAGAAGGGTGTAAGAAAGAAGCCACATAATACAAGATTATAAAAAAATACTAATTAAAAAATTGTTTCTGCAATCTATCAGTAAGCAAAGCAAACCAAAGGCATAATGGTGATGCTTGGTGCCTGTCTGCTTTCTTTCCCCCTCCCCCCCTTTCTTAAATAGCTCTG
>NW_011219985.1:0-568 GCF_000146605.3 Meleagris gallopavo | reverse complement strand
TGAGTGCTAGCTCCAGCTCTGTCGACAGCGACCCTGAGACCACGGAGAGAGAGTTGCTCACCAAGCTCCCGGGGGGCTCTATTCAACATGAACCAGCTATTAGCCAATGAGATCAAACTTCTTGTGGAGTGATGCCACATGTAAATAGATGACCAACAGAACTCTCTTGTAAAATTTCTTTGAAACCAACTTGCAGTGCTGTTTATTAGAGAAACTCAGAGAAATGAGGAAAGGAGAATCAGTCAAGAGAGCAAGATTAAAAGGCATGTGTTCTGTGACAGCTGCCTCTATTTTTTTGCAGAACGTAATACTGTGATAATTCTTCAGCACTATTGTTGTAATGAAGATGTTTAATTTACAGCCTAAATGGGAGTTTTATTTAGATGCTGCTTTAGTTCTGCAACATATTGCAGTGCATGGGTGTTTGCAGGAAAGCATTGAAATATGTTTAACTGGAAGATTTTCAGAAAGTTCTGGCAGCTCTCTAGAAACCTTTGTGAATTAATGCAGCAGTTAACTATCTTGTGCTCTCTAAGGCTTGATCCTGTAAATTGCTGACTGCCTTTAA
>NW_011219984.1:0-483 GCF_000146605.3 Meleagris gallopavo | reverse complement strand
ATGAACACTGCAGTCCAGCAACTTCTAATCTGTCTGTCTCTTTGGACAGCAAAGAAAACACCAGTAAATACTGAAGGAGTTAATCAGCAGGGGTGGTGTGAAATCTTCCTGTCAATCAGTCAGTGAAGCGATATCATATGTGCTAGGTCTTGCAGGGAAAATCTTGCTCATCATTTGTGCAAAAAACACAGGAAAAAAAAATGATGCAATTTGGCTTAGTATGGACAAGTTTGGTTACAACTGTCAGCAGAGTCTTACCAGCACTGAATTTCAAAATCATACATTTGCACTGCACAGATAAGATCTTTTCTTTGAAAATATGTATTAAGAAGTACTGGCAAGGAATACAGGAAATGTAGTTCTGAATGAGAGTAAGAGCATATCTTACTTGATGGGAGAAGCCATGCAAATGTTTTTCTCCAAGAGTTAATAGTTAATACTGTCTTGTTTGCTGGAGACCCCAATGTGGACATTAAAAAAAAA
>NW_011219983.1:0-519 GCF_000146605.3 Meleagris gallopavo | reverse complement strand
GTAAACATCAATTCTTCAATCAGATTTGTTTCAGCTCGTTCAGGCCAAGAGGGAATGTTTTGCCTATGCTGGATCAAGCCATTGACAACCAAAATAAGAGTGACCACTCTGGATTTGTAGCAGCGAAGCAAACCAGTGTGAAAGTTAGTGAGAAGACAGTGAGATCTTTAGAGGAAAGGACACTCTTTTCATTGAACCCAGGACAATGGGACCAGGATTACAGGGTGTTACCACGATACAAACGAGACACACTATTAAGGAAAACAAGTGTTACCATAGAAACAGCTGATAAATGGGCACATGCAAGAAATTTGCCCTTAATTTGTGTGTTTAAGTGGGAGGGGAACTATTTTGATCCTGCTTAATTGCAGCTGATCCTATTTAATTGTTCTTTTTTTGTTCTTCCCTACCAAGTCCATTGTAGTGCAGCAGGGTAAAACTTCAGTAATCTGTCATCTTACCTACTGCCACCAGGAAACTGAGGGAATGAGAGATGCCTGTGCCAGCTCCCATTTGCAA
>NW_011219982.1:0-475 GCF_000146605.3 Meleagris gallopavo | reverse complement strand
TAGGGCATACAGTTTTTAAACACTTCTACTACTTAGGACTTCGTGCTCCCTACTACAAGAACTAGAAACTCCAGCTGCCACTGACCTCACTGGTATTCGTTGGACTTATACACAAGCCTTCTGATACATAGTTTTCTTTTCTTTTTTTTTTTTTTTTATTACACTATCATTATAAAATCCTCACAGTTAATTACAAGTCCTGTTTTGTATCATCCAGGTTTGCAGTGATTTTGCCTTCAGGCAGGCAAGTGTTGTCTGTGAATGGTGCTTAGCATTTTCTGCTCTAAGATCCTGCTTTCAATCAATTTCTAGCAAACCATAATTGTTTAAGTTGAAGTTATCCTTCTGCTTCACTCTTCGCTTTTTCTTTCTGCCAAAAGGATTTGGAAATTTATTGGAAAGCCTTATTTCTTCCATTATATTCAAGCAATTTCTTCCAAGAAGTGTCTTCTGCCCTTCAGTTAATGTATCAGGG
>NW_011219981.1:0-487 GCF_000146605.3 Meleagris gallopavo | reverse complement strand
ATGCCACTCCGCACCGCCATGCAGACCAAGGCTACTTTATAAACCAGAACCTCCTCGTACTACCTAAAGAAAGCAGATAAACACCAAAAAAAACAACCCTGAAGCTGTGGATACCCCATTTCTGGAGGTGCCCATGGCCACGGATGGGGCCCTGGGCATCCTGAGCTGGGGGGCACACAGCCCATGGCAGGGGTGGAACCGGATGGCCCTCCAACCTGAGGCATTCCACGATTCCATGATTCTATGACAAATACATGAGCAGACAGGAAGGCCCTGCGCCGGCACCTGACATGAACTGCTAATTATTGATGCATTCCAGATAGGACGTGAGCAGTTGGGTACTTCCAACCACCACAGTCCTCACGGCAGTGCTCGTGTGAATTGTGAGGACGCACGTACATCTCAAGCACGGCTCTGGCAATGTCAGACCGAAGCCATTGCTCAGATCCCCTCTCGGCCCCAGAGCTCTCAGCCTTTCCTCATCAGG
>NW_011219980.1:0-569 GCF_000146605.3 Meleagris gallopavo | reverse complement strand
AAATTTGACTCATGAGCTCTGTAGGTGGCGTTATGGACAATTATCTCAACTAAGATAATTTTTCATTAGTCAAACAGGTAGATGACATAGTGTAATTGTTTGTTAGTTGTCTTTGGGTTTTTTTTTTTCCTATTTGTTTTTGTTTTTTTTTTTCTGTTTTTTTTCCCCCAGACCTTCAATATGTCCCATTCAGGAATCAGGACCAAAGACAATGTTATTTAATTCTTTTTGGAATATATTCACTCACTCCCAATTTGTTCTTTCCTTTTTAAATGACACATCTTTACTCTGAAAGGAGTATGCTAATCACTATAGTGGTATATTTTCAGAGTTAATATGAAGTGTTTTCTGGCAGCCTGAAAGAAAATTCTGAGATTAAAATCTGAACTCACAGTCAAAGTCCAGGCTTTAGTAATAAGCAAAATTATGTATCTACTCATTTTGCTTGTAATTTTTTGTATTAAGGATCAACACGAAATCAAGCTATATATATTGCTGAAACACAGGCAAGTTGGACTGAACCACTAAATGTATTCTTTTTTGGTTCTTCTTGATTTATGGAAGGAGAA
>NW_011219979.1:0-501 GCF_000146605.3 Meleagris gallopavo | reverse complement strand
GAAACTCAAGCACGAAGACTTGCTGAAGAGTAGATGGGGTTAAAATCTGCTGGGAAATGGAAAAAGAAAGCTAAAATGCACTATTTCAGGTAGTATTAAACACCAACATCAGGCTATTTGTGCTTCAGAGCCATTCCACTTTTAATTCTTCACTGAAATCACACCCATACTAACCATCAGATGCACATACTACAGCACCATCAGCTTGTCTTGGACACAAGTTACAGCATACACCGAGGCTGAAGTGCATCTGAAGTAGTGATGGAATCTCAGAGATAAAGCAGGTAAATGCACTTGCTGCTTTCTCAGAAACACAGCTTTCTTTGCTGAAACTGGAGAGGGATGGAAGAGGACAACAGCATTTATGAATTCTGAGCAGCATTAATGTATGAGCAGAAAAGGGGAAAACGTACATATCTGAGAGGCAAAGTCTTCACAGATAATTATTATCTACTTACTGTCATTGCCTATAATCAAATAGATGTTATAATACTGAGACAA
>NW_011219978.1:0-386 GCF_000146605.3 Meleagris gallopavo | reverse complement strand
GGAGTGTGCCTTGGAGAGACTACCATACCTGTAATGTGGAGTCCCATTCTTCATGGGAGAACAACAGATGTAACTGGAGCCAAAGTGTGCAGAGAGAGGGATTAGTCAGTCTGCAAGTGTCAGGGGCTTGCTGAAGAAATAGCAGGAGTTTGCTGACTAATGCCTGTAATGTTCAAGGAATAAATGAGAAATACTGAGGGGAAACCCTCTAATTCTGAATTCAGTAAGAAAAAAAAAAAGAAGAGAGAAAAGAAAAAAGAGAAAGAAGACACTGAGTTACAACTCAGCCCCCTAAATCTCTGACCTATATCTCCCTCCTTTCCCTGGAGTCATTATTGAAATTAAAAATTAATAGAGAACAACCAGGTTTTACCTCCAGGGTGCCC
>NW_011219977.1:0-504 GCF_000146605.3 Meleagris gallopavo | reverse complement strand
GGTGTAGATTGCAGCAGAAGGTGCACACCAAAAAACTTAGTCCTATCTATCTGGGGTTCCCACTGTAACAAGCATGTGATCAGTCTTGTTTCTTTTATTCTAGGCATGATTTAGCCGATAGTACAAATCAGAGCTTATGTACCAAAATCAATTCACTTTTTTTTTGTTTGTTTGTTTTGTTTTAGTAAACATTTTCTGAGTGGATTCAGTCAAAGTAGTAACTAATTGCATGAACTTACCCTATGGGAACTGACTCCTGAAAAAGGACTACAGGAGCATATCTAAGATGAATAGATGTACCTCATCCTTGCACTTTTTATTCAATCACCAAAGTTTAATAAGTGAGCTTCAGGGAGTAAATTGCTTCTTACACATTTTCTTCTCTTGACCATATGGCTCATATAGTGGTGGTGATCTGTTTCCTTAGGCACAATTTACTTTTTTTTTGGTTTTATATTAACAACCACAAAATCCCCAAAAGTAAGTTTAATCCAGAAACAAGTT
>NW_011219976.1:0-399 GCF_000146605.3 Meleagris gallopavo | reverse complement strand
CCCCTGTAATTTATTCATTAATCTCTCTTCCTGGAGACTCAGGAGATTTGGAGCTCTTCACCTGACATTAGCTTCAAACTTCATCATTTACAGGTGTCATTTTCTTAAAAAATTTAAAATAAAATAAAAATTTAAATTGTATATACATACTTATAGTTCTTTGTATTTATTTCTCCTTGTTATTTTTGTTCTTGTTTTTGGCTTGGTATTTCTCTTTCTATTTCTCACTCTCTATCTCTTTTTTTTTTTAATTTTAGTGAAATAAAATGTCTTAATGCATTACAGTCACCTCACTTTTGCTTCTGTGAAATCTTGGAATATTTAGTGGAAAGGTTTTAAACTCTTGCTCATGTGGGTTACAAAAAGAAAGTGACTCTAGTTCAAAATTGACAACCATTA
>NW_011219975.1:0-442 GCF_000146605.3 Meleagris gallopavo | reverse complement strand
TTCTTCAGTTGCTCAAGATTTGTATCTGCTTAGAAAAGACTTCCAAGATGGCTTTAGCACAGGAATCATTCTCAGCGGCTAGAGTGAGGCTACCTTTGTTAAGCCCCTTGTAGAAATAAGAATAAAAAGCATCTTGTCTGTGAATTTTATAACTCCGTGCAAATTAAATACACAGAGAAATAACCCTTAATTTCTTTTATTCACTTTTATAAGTTTTGTTATAGTAATGTGAAAAAGAGCAAAGAAAAAGGTTTTGTCATTGAGGACACGGAAAATACAATTCACAGTGATATTATGCATGTGCAGAACTGATGACATGTGAATTAATACTGTTCCCTTCTAAAAGATTTCTGTAGTCTAAGAGCAGGATTGCTGTGTATTCACCGAAGATGTCATGCAATCTTGTTATATCAAAATGATTCAAGAGCACTGAAAAGAGTTG
>NW_011219974.1:0-391 GCF_000146605.3 Meleagris gallopavo | reverse complement strand
CTAAATAAAAGTATAAAATTCCCTTGCTCGTTTTTAGGAAAAGATACTGTCAAAATTTGTTTCTAAATTGCAATAAGCACAAAAGTGAACATTCCTCACTGCCCATTTCTCATAAGTAGATCGCTGCAGAATTATTTGCGGTTGGTTTATATTTTTAAAGGAAATATTTTACTAACAATCTAGAAATAAATAACTGCTGTCACCATTTTCCTCCGAGAAATAACACAAACTTTAATATTTTGTTTTGACTGAGAAAGAAATGGTATTTTTCACCCAAAGCACTGTAGCTATTCATTCTGTTATTGTTTTTCCTCCTCTATATACCATTCGGCTGCATCTCGGAAATGAACTTAATAGAAAGTTTTGCTTTTTTGCAACTTCAAGCAGTGGC
>NW_011219973.1:0-387 GCF_000146605.3 Meleagris gallopavo | reverse complement strand
GGAACGGCCACCCCCTGCCCCCCCGCCCTCCTTAGCATGCAGGGAGCACCACAGCACACCGTGGCTCTGCCAAGCATCCATCAATGATGGCTTTTCTTTCGTAGAGGAGCTTTATCGGCGCTGTCTGCGGAGTCTCCTGCCCCGGCTGCTGGGGGGCCCTTCCTCCTCCTCCTCCCCTTCTCTACCTTCTCTTCCACCTCCTCCTCCTTTTTAGGGCCTCGTGGGAAATGAGAAGTTGGGCCCTGAAAAGGGGTCTCTCCTGGAGTTGTCTGTATTTATCACAGAGATGGGCTTCTGATTGAACGCCGGGGTTTCCCCCACAGCAGCTGGATAGTCAGTGGCTGCTCTGCATAGGCACACTGACACGTTCATGATTGTGCTGTCTGT
>NW_011219972.1:0-309 GCF_000146605.3 Meleagris gallopavo | reverse complement strand
TGTGCTTCTGCAAAACACTTGGGACTTGCTTCTTTTTGTAATATGACTGAACTAAAAGCAGTCTCGTAATTATAGACACATGATTAATTTTTTTTTTCAGACATTTAATTGCCAGGTACTTGTTACCATAATCATTTTTCCTGTATTGGTTTAATTAAATAATTATAATTTAATATATGGACAAAGAAATGCAAAAGTGCCTCAAAGGAAAATAACAGCAAGTTATGTAGTAGTTCAAACTGAACCACAAATAACATATTCCTTAGCAAAACTGTCCACAGGCACAAATATAACCTTAATATTCTAGCA
>NW_011219971.1:0-474 GCF_000146605.3 Meleagris gallopavo | reverse complement strand
AAATCTGCACGGGAAGAGAAGGAATAAGCTGAGGTGTGGTAGCAGCCTGACTTTGTGGAAGAAGGGCCAGGTGGAAGGACTCATGCTCCCTAGGAGTCACTGAGAGCAGCCGTGGAGCCGAGTTGTTGCCAGCCCCAAGGAAGTTTGCAGGGAAAGGCCCTCTGGGAGTCATGGGCCGTGGAAACAGCGTGAGCAGCCCACGTGGGCAGAGCACCAGCCCCAGCCCCAGCTCCAGTTGGGCACCTGCAGCTGCACTGCTAGGTAGAGCTGGGCAAACTCACCTTTTCTCCAGAGCTGCTGGAACAGCTGCTCAGCTGCCGGCTCAGCTCGCAGCTCAGGGCCTTGGTCCAGGCCTCATCGTCCACGATGTCCAGCGATGCCCTCAGGAACTGTTGGAGAGCAGGAGAAACCAATGTTCCCTTGCCCTTTGCCTCTTCCCACGTTCCCAAGTCACTGCAGACTTCTGGGGACAGG
>NW_011219970.1:0-520 GCF_000146605.3 Meleagris gallopavo | reverse complement strand
AGAACAGCTGGAATTTTTAAGCTTACTGTTCCCATTGCAATTGCATCTCTGCCAAATTGCAGAAAATGCATCCTTCAAAGATACAATCATAAGTTTGGAGACAAAGTTAAAGTTGCAAGTCCCACAGCAGCAACAGTCTGAAAAACATCAGTGGTCAAAGATTGCAGCTGCCAACTTCAGTGAGTAAATAAAACATCCCAGCACTTTGCACAGCCCCAAGCGCCTCAACCCAGAGTTACAACGTACACTTGCTAGCTGATCTTTGGATAAGTGTCAAGGTCCCACCCCTAAAGCAACTGTAGCATTATCTGTTCATCCTTCGCTAATCTTAGATCCCACAGTTAAGAAAATACCAACTACGTGACACCAAACTGCACTGAAGAGACAATCAAAGTCTTCCCTGTTTCTCCCTCGCATCTCTTTTTTTTTTTCTCTCCATTTTTTTCCACCAGGCTATGCTGTGCTTGAGTACAGAAGAGCTCCTCATACATCCATTTCATTAGTGTTGCACAGTTGTTTC
>NW_011219969.1:0-594 GCF_000146605.3 Meleagris gallopavo | reverse complement strand
GCAATATATCCTTCTGGCATTCGACTTTTATTCCTCTTTTTCAGACAGAGACACCTCAGGTGCACTTTTTTTTGGCCAGAATTACCTCCTTTGTCAACAAAGTACCTTCTATCACCCTTCTATCACCCAGAAACCAGGCAACACCTCTCGCTCACTTCATCATGTGCCGGGGTGTTTCCACCTCAGTCTTTAGACCATTTGCTCTTCTTCATTCATGTAGAATCAGTGCTGTAACAAGACTTTTCCATAAGCCTCACAATTAACGACACCCACGTGAGGTATATTTCATGGTGCTCCCTGATGCCCAGATGTCCCCGCCTGCTGATTTCCTGACCAGATGCTGCTGCCAGACAGCTTTTAACGCCCAAGTTCTGCCTGTTCTGCTTGAGAACAGCTCTCTCCTTAAGCCAGTCCCTTTTTTTTTTCCTGAGTGTTTTACTGTTTAATTATCTCTTTCTCTCCCACTGTAAAATCTGGGGACCAAAATAGCTTAAAAAGGCTCAGCATTTCCAAGGATTTCACATAAACCACACTTTCTTAAAAATCTAGGTCGAAATCAGTGCCAGGGTGGGGTATCTGTGGTTGCACAGGAAG
>NW_011219967.1:0-513 GCF_000146605.3 Meleagris gallopavo | reverse complement strand
TCTGAATGAAGTTTGGTGAATTAGCTAACAACTAAGATTTGTTTTCAGTCTTTTCTACTCTGAAGCTGCGATTTCTATCTCCGTCTTCTTAGAAGAGGAACTTGATTTAAAACACGTGGCATTAATATTTAATTATATTTTATTTATTTATTTATTTATTTATTTATTTATTTATTTATTGCAATAAGGGACCTAGAGTTGACGAAGTGTTTTACATGCAAGATTTGAACATTGCTTCAAAAGGAATGTATCATAATGCTAGATAGTATAAGTAAATTAAAAATGATATTAGTTAAGACAGAAAAGAAGAAAAAAGATAAAAACAGGAGAAAAACTTTGCTTGAATCCTCACTGTTCATATGGCTGAAAGACTGACATAGGAATAGAGCTCATGTCCATCATCTCCATTTAGAACCCTCAGCCCAAGGTCCTCTGTCTGTGGCTGGGGCAGAAAAGCAGTCCAGAAAGAGGAGGGAGAAACATACTTGGAGAACTGGCAAGAAATAATGAAAG
>NW_011219966.1:0-407 GCF_000146605.3 Meleagris gallopavo | reverse complement strand
AGAAAAAAAGATTTAATTGGGAGTGTTCCAAAAGGAACACAGGAATAAGAATTAAAACATTCTGCCAGTTTGATATTTATTTATACTATTATTACCTTGAATACAAAGGATGATGGCATTTGGATTCTGCATGTAGGCCTTGCTGATGCTAAAGATTGTTTCCTTTGTATCTGGAGCCATACCTGATGTCACAGTCTTTAATACATATATAGAGGTATGCATTAAAAGAAAAGACAACAGAAAAACGTGAGAAAGAAAAAGAACAGCTGATCAGCAATAGCAGTACTTAATTTATGGAGCTTAAAGTTGGTTTTTTTTTTTTTTTAAATGCATACTTACACTAATGACTCCAGGTAAATCAACCAATACCATTCTCTGTAAACCAGGACCTTTCACACTTAAGGAGA
>NW_011219965.1:0-452 GCF_000146605.3 Meleagris gallopavo | reverse complement strand
CCACCAGTTTCATTTTTACTGGCTTCTGCCACAGAATACAGCTGTCCCACCTGATACTAAAGAAGTTAAAGACATGTTATTGTAGTTGCTGTAATACAGCAGAAGTTATAATAATCTTACTAGAAATAGTCACGGATAAATTTGTTTTCTTGGGAGAAGGCAGGGAAAAGGACATCCAGCTGTGTGCCCAGACAAGCATCTCATTTCATTTCATGTTGATATAAAAAACCTGAGTGGTAGTAAGGAGAAAAGCACTGCTGATAAGAGAGCTACCTTTAACCCTTAAATCTCAAACTCAGAACCAACACAAATTTAGGAAAATATAAAATGGATGAAAGGAGCATCAGGACAACACTTAAAGAAAATATAGGAGATATCAGCATTACTTTTTTTTTTTCTTCATGCTTTGGCACACAGGTGTCCCAATTGTTCAAGTCAAAAGGAGAATAATA
>NW_011219964.1:0-311 GCF_000146605.3 Meleagris gallopavo | reverse complement strand
AATGAGGTTTCATTTCCTCACAAAATCATCTGTATATTTATCCTAGTTATCATCTCTTCAAATACTGTTAAATAACTAATTTCACTGAATTTTCTTTCCTAATATATTTCTTTTTAAGACCTTACCATTACTCATATAGAATTGCCCATTCTCACTTCTCTGTGTAAGTTGCACTTGACATTACTATTTTAGAAATACACAGTTGTTTTTGTCTACTTTTTTTTTTCCCAAGTACTTTAATCTGAGGCTTCTCCTGTTTTCCTACTGTTCGTTGTTTGCTGCCTAGGGGACAACATATAATTATCTTATCC
>NW_011219963.1:0-710 GCF_000146605.3 Meleagris gallopavo | reverse complement strand
ATGAGAATGGAGAACTGTCCTACATGTGCAGCTGCTTTGGAAGCTAAAGTACAGCGCAGAAGCATCTGACATCTAAGTCCAATTGTGCCCAGGCTGTGTACCATCACTTTTGTCTCTGAATCCTACTTTTCAATACTTGAATTTCACAGAACTTGAGGTAAGAAGTTTACAGTGAATGTGACTAACTGGGCTCTTTTGGTCTGATTTGTTCTGGTTCTGCACAATGCAGAAATTATTAACCTTTTTCTGTATGTGGGGTGACCTGAACTCAGCACAGTACATCTGCTGCACTGTACCTGCCCTAAGAAGCTCAGCTGATCTGAACTGGCTCTACACTGACTCTTCCTATCAGGGCAAGATTAATCCACCATTCCTGATACGAGCCAGGATGCCATTGGCCTTCTTGGCCACTTGGGCACACTGCTGGCTCATATTCAGCTGACTGTCCATCACTACAGCAAGGTCCCTTTCCGTCAGGCAGCTTTCCAGTAACTCTTCCTCAAACCTGTAGGGTTGTTGTGACCAAAATTTCAAGATATTTCAAATGCACTTTCCAATCTCATGTATTTTTCTATATAAAATATATAACACCACTTCTATAATCAGCTATATCTATGTCATTGATACAATTTTCTTTTCCTGTCAGTAACACTCTGATAAAGGCCCGTTGGTTTTAATAGGTTATTTCAGTATTTTGTAAACTTCTAACT
>NW_011219962.1:0-635 GCF_000146605.3 Meleagris gallopavo | reverse complement strand
CATTGGGAATAACAGCAGAGGGAGGAAAATCAGCTGGTAGCTGATTGATGTGCTTCGATCAGGCGTAAGTTTTAAATAAACTTCTTCAGTATTTAACTTCTACTGAAAAGTGCAGGAATAGCTGTTAGCTAATTTATTGTTAAATACCCGTCACTGAAATTGTGTGTATATATATTTATGTAAATATTTACATTTGTCTGTATTTGTATTTATATAAATATTTATCTGTTATTTTGTAGCATCTGATCTTCTGTTAACTCGTGTGTCATGGATGAAACTGCTTTGTCGCTTGGAACAATTGATGTTTCTTATTTATCCACCTCAGCAGAGTGCAGTGTCAGTAGATGTAAGCATTCCAATGAAGAATGGGTAAGTAAAAATACTGAATGTAGCTAGTCATCTTTACCTTTTTTAATTCAAGTTGAAGGCAGGTTGTGTTGTTTTTTTCATTTTGAAGATACCACCTCTTATGCATTATACAGGTTTTGGTTTTAATTGAACTTTGAAATGTAAGGAAGAACCAACAATCCAAAGCTGCTCCAACAACTAATGACTGCTTGGAAGAGAAAATCTTCACGTCAATCCCAATTTGTAGTCTTATAGTGTCCTGTTGTGACATTATTCATCATTTTATG
>NW_011219961.1:0-514 GCF_000146605.3 Meleagris gallopavo | reverse complement strand
CATCTTTCCAGCTTCAATTTTTTCAAGTTGAATCCTAAGACAGTAGTGGGTGCAAAATAATAAAACAGAATGGTAAGCAGAGAGAGAACAGAGACTAGAAAGAAGATACTGCAAGAAGGCTGCAGGGAGCAGCCCCACATTGTCAGAGAACGCAACAAATAAGGTTTTCATTTCGTCTTTACTTTCTACAGATCCAGTTTCTTTTGCTGTCACAGTACCTGCAAATACACTAGTTCTGAACAACTCTGACTAGTAACTAAGGAAGCCAAATTGGTTCACAGGGAGCAATGGAAAGTGACATTTTTTCCCCTCCTGTGAACTCCACCAGGGACAGATCTGCACCTAGAGATAGTGGAAGACACTGTGAGAAGGCAGTAAAGGAAAGCTTCTCAGTCTGTAATACAAGCTTTTTATGTTAAAGGAATCCAAGAGCTGGAATTTTTAATCATGCATCTCCTTAACAGTGCTTGAAACAGTGCTGTACTCTGTCTTTTATGAAGTGGTGACAATGCAA
>NW_011219960.1:0-566 GCF_000146605.3 Meleagris gallopavo | reverse complement strand
TGGTACATATCGTGGCAAAGATCTACTTATTAATGCCTTCATGGTATGGTTGCATGGGATACATCTTTATTATTCTAAGGATACTTGAATTTTTTATGCTGCTGCATTACAATACCTCAATCGATTTTTCAAACAAGTTGGAGATACGGACCAATTTTGTCCTTCATATTTGACATACGTGTCTAAAGCCCCCCTTTTTCTCTTTTTTTTTTAATTCCCTCCAGTTCCTTATGCATCTCTCACCATTCCAGAAGAGCTGTTTTTCTTAGAGATCTCTGGTGTTCACTCATAACCAGCAGGTGTTGCGAGCAGTCACAAAATGTTGGGTTTCCATGAATACAGTGATTCACATTAATTGAAAATGTTGGTTGAGTCTGCAGAAGAAATCAGGCTGTCTCGTAGCACCATGTTGCAGATTGTGTGGTTTATGCTATGTATTGCTGTGAGACCCAAGGTGACCTGAGGGTCAAAACGATGGCAAAACTGACAGCACTGCTTCTCACCTATGCGTTCCTGTTTTTTGTCACTGTATGTGCAATCATTACAATACTGCAATCTGCAGAATC
>NW_011219959.1:0-362 GCF_000146605.3 Meleagris gallopavo | reverse complement strand
AACTTATAAAGGAGAAATGAAAGGGGGGGAGGGGGATTGGGAAAGAAGAAAATGGCAGGGGTAATAAAATAGAACCCAATGACTCGATGCAGTGTGGCCAAATTGTTTGTAATAATTTCCTTTAAATCCTTTTATATAGAAAGAATTAATTACGAAATCATGAAGCAGGAAGCAGTCATCCTGCCAGCCAGTGACACATACAGACAGATCAGAGCAATGCGAGAGAGATGCAGAACAGCAGGAGACTTGAGAAAACCTTTTTTAGTTCTCTCTTCTTCTTCCTCTTTTTGTTTAGTATATGCATCCATGTCGTGCTAGCATTTCTTGCCCAAAAGGAGCTGTGGGAACCTCCTGCTGTTCCT
>NW_011219958.1:0-499 GCF_000146605.3 Meleagris gallopavo | reverse complement strand
GCCAAGTAGCAGAAGGAACAAGCTGACAGTAGATTTGATAGATAGCGTCAGCAGAGTATCCCCTGCTTCAAAATGCATTTTTCCTCTCTCTCCCACCACAGCCTCCCTCCTGCTTTTTATTCTCTCCAGGGTCCACTAGGGTTTTTTCCACTTGCGCACCACATCTGCAGAGCCAACACATGATGCAAAGCCCAAACAGAACACCTGAATGCAAGCAAGTTCAGCCATCCCTACAACAAGATAACAGGTTGCAGAGAAAGCCAAGGACAAGCAACCAGTTATAAACTCCCAAAAAGAATGATGACCACAATCAAGTTAAAGAAAAATTACCTACCTACCCCAAAGAAAGGGTTCACTAAACACCACACACACCCACACCCCCCCAAAAAACAAAAAACAAAAAAACTCCAAATAAAGATCCTTCCCTTGTGCCAACCAGCCCTTAAATGAGGCTTAAGGAGGAGTAGAACCAGGTACCACCCCTTCCAGTCACACAGGC
>NW_011219957.1:0-470 GCF_000146605.3 Meleagris gallopavo | reverse complement strand
TTGCTGATCCCAGGCACAGCCTATGCTGGAAGGGCCAATCCTAGCAAATGTAAATGTGGTTTTCACAGTGATTAGGAAATGGTTTTGCCTTCTTGTGCAAACATGGGGTACCACAGGATGGAGTGGTAGTGCTGGCCATCTCCTGCTGTGCACTCACACTCACTGTCTTGCCTTTCCCCCAGTTAACACAGACACAGAAACTGCAGTTGTCAACGTTACATACGCAACGAAAGAAGAAGCAAAGTGTAAGTTGGCTTCTTTTTTTCTTTTTTTTCCTTTTGTCTGTGTTTCTTTTTGTTCTGGGAACTTGGTGAAGCACCGTGCATGGGCAGGGGTTTGCACCATCAGCCACATTTGCTTCTTTCCATGAGCCAAAGAGCTGGTGGAGGCTGGTGCATCTCCATGTGATGAGGATAGGTTTTGTCCACATTGCTATGGGACTTTCCATGGAGAGCTGTAGCCCTGCAGCA
>NW_011219956.1:0-481 GCF_000146605.3 Meleagris gallopavo | reverse complement strand
TCCTATCCAGCCACATCAGATCTACTTGCAATCTCATCTCCTAACAGTGTCCAAAGAAGGACTTTAGACAAAGAAAAAAAAAAAAATAAAATTACCTAATTCATGTCTGAAGGTTAATCTCAGTACCATAAATAATTTCTCAAAACACTATACATCATGCAACAAGTACTTCATGTTCCAAATTTAAAATTACAATGCTGCAATGCATAAGTACCTACTTAATTTGAGCATCATTTCTGAACTGAGCACTGAACTTTTTGGGGGGGGGATACTGATGGTTGTTTTCCCAAAAGTAGATACGTTAAAGCATAGCATACCATACGTTATAAACGAGTGTAACACAATTAAGATTGATTGCTTTTGAATCTTTGAATCTTATTCAAAGATCAGCAGTGCCCAGTCTGGTTTTCAGAAGAAATCTTACCCTCAGTGACACAGCTGCAGAAGCAGCACTGGAACCTCCTTCCGCCTTCAATAAACT
>NW_011219955.1:0-449 GCF_000146605.3 Meleagris gallopavo | reverse complement strand
GCAGCTCTTGTACTGAGCAGTGAGGCATGTTCTGCTGGTAGCCTTGGCCCACAGAAGTCATTGCCTTTCTTGCCTCTGAATAGTGATTCAGCTCGGTGCCATATCCCAAACTCTGCCCCTTGCCTCAGTAAAGGACAGGCAGGAGCTCAGGACATGGGACTTGACATTGTGTGGCTCTGCCAAGTGTAAAATCAAGAGCACACCTTAAATTAGTGTGTTAAAAAAGAGGAGGGAATATTAGAATAGGAACATCAGGCTTCAGTGGAGTCAAAGAGATACAACAGATATTTGTGTTTGTTGGCTATTTTTTTTATGGCAGCAGTATTTGTTGATGTTTATTTTTTCTCTTCAGTAGAACTGTGTTTGTTAATAATTCTAATAATAAAACATCCACAACCAATGTGAGATTTGCCAAATTTCAAAATTGTGGCTAAGTTGAAGAGAAAAAA
>NW_011219954.1:0-344 GCF_000146605.3 Meleagris gallopavo | reverse complement strand
GCCACCAATTTACAGTCCAAGCACCCGATTCTTTGCAGCCCAGCAAGAGCAGGATTTCTACCAGGGAGGCAGGAAGCCAGCTGTGTGGCAGAACGTCACGCTGTGCCTTGACATCATCTTTGTCCCTCAGCACGTGTGTGTTACAACACAGGCCATAATTACACAAGTGTGAACTTGCCTTACCCACAGGGCCTGGTTTCTTAAAAAGCTTTTTGTGCCTGCCAGAGGAAAGGTGTGGTTTGAGGATGCAAATTCTCCTCTAACGCTTTGGGGCTTCTAGAGCAGGGCATCCTGCTTCAACTGCAAGCAAGGGATGCCCTAAGACCTCACCAATATATTTTTTT
>NW_011219953.1:0-396 GCF_000146605.3 Meleagris gallopavo | reverse complement strand
CACGTCCAAATGGATATACTAATTTCATTTAACTGAGCATGATAAAGGACTAGGGGAGTGGTAGTTTCTTTCAGGGAGTTTGGAAACTGACAATAGAAGAGAACAAAACCTTAACAGGTGAAGTCATGCAGCTGCTCCTGCCAGCTTCTCAAAGGGATGATTATTCTTGTACCAGTCTGGCCGAGTACACTTTATCACCATGAAGCTTCCTGGTCTTTCTTTACGATAGTTGCACTGTGCCTAATTGTTTGGCTTTTTTTATACTTGCTGATCTGTCGTTCTTATCGTTATTTTAGCCTATGTTTTGTCTGTAGTTTTCCTTGAATTTCTTTTTTTTTTAATTCCTTCGCTAAAAGAAAAATGCAGTGGCTTTCAATGAAGTCTTGTGCATACAGC
>NW_011219952.1:0-370 GCF_000146605.3 Meleagris gallopavo | reverse complement strand
TTTGAAGCTGGAATCAGGCTAGCCTGTGAAAGTTTCATTCATGTTTGCTGTGAAATACACACAAGGCATCTTTGACAAAAATAATTTTATTCACTTTAAGGAATTTCATTACTGGTGGTTGGGAGAAGAATTTACTCATGTTCAGTGATAGGATACTGCACTAACTCAGGTAGATATGTATTTTAGAGTTGTTTTACACAGTAGAGATAAAGTACAAGGGGGGAAAAAAAAAGAAGAATTCAAATTACTGCTGCTTAGAGTGCTTTCCTGGCTTGAATCCACAATGTCAAAAAGAACTCCAAATTAAAAACAGGTGCACCATGTCCAAAGGCATTTAGGTGCCTAATTGTCTATGAAAACAGTATGAGCT
>NW_011219951.1:0-420 GCF_000146605.3 Meleagris gallopavo | reverse complement strand
CACCTGCTGCAGAAATGTGCTCAGCAGACAAGGCCTAAAGCACACAGTGCCTAACCCTGCTTCGGCCCCAGCACTTTGCAGACATTTCTGTAGGTAATGTCTCTTGTCATATCACTAGGGGTATCCAGAAACGCTTTGATATGGCCTAACCTGTCATTATCCTCCTAGAGCAGAGTACAGGAAATGAAAATGTCAATTACCCACTATTTAATTACACCGCCTATTAGTTAAGCTTTTTTTTTTCTTCTTTTTTTCCCATGCACAGAAATTCTTCACCTCAAATGAATCCCTGCTCCAAACCTCTGTGGAAGCATGTACGTGGCCAACAGCTCAACAGACTGCAGTCACATGTCCTGACATCCACCACTGGCCCCAGAAAGCAACCCCAAGCTGCACTGCCTGCTCCCCAGCAATGCCAAG
>NW_011219950.1:0-422 GCF_000146605.3 Meleagris gallopavo | reverse complement strand
TCAGTTTGAACAAAGGACTTAAAGCTCATGATTTATTTTGGCTTTAGCTGGCCAAGCAAGCACAGTGATGTATCACCAGACTGTTTCCAAAGTGACGGTTCCTTGTCTGAGTCCAGTCTTAGGTGTTTGTGTTGCAGTCTGAGGTTGTATGGTGTGTTCTCCTATTGGAGTGACATACTGTCCTGAAGAACTGAGTAAAGACATCATATTTGGCCTGTTGCTTTCTATCTTCTCCAATAATTTCTGAGGTGAAAATAAAATGCAAATATTTGTTAGTTTAAAATTTAAGCCTTTTTTTCTTTCTTTTCTTTTTTTTTAAATTTAAGACCTTTTCCAATCCTTATCTGTCCATGTTCATCATGTGGGAGTATAAGAACATGTGGGAGCAGGTGGAAATCTCATCCCCATCCACATTTTCTACC
>NW_011219949.1:0-310 GCF_000146605.3 Meleagris gallopavo | reverse complement strand
CCACGCCATCTAAGTTATTTATATCAAAGAGAGCAAAGGTTTATTTTTGTAGTTTGTACAGGCGGTAGTTGGGGAAACTTGAAAGGTTTATTTTTTAAAAGAGTAAATATATATATTATATATAAATTATCTGCTGTGTCTGACCCTGTCTCCTGGGGGGGCACAACTCCGGGGGTGGATGAGATATACACAGCTAGTGCGTGCAATGGGCTGTGCAAAGAGGGGCGGGGGTGGTGATGGGGATTTTGCAGCCCCGGCAGTGCTGGGCTTGAGTCTGGGAGGTGCCTCATGCCAAGCTGCGCTCCTTCTT
>NW_011219948.1:0-498 GCF_000146605.3 Meleagris gallopavo | reverse complement strand
CTGAAATGCTTTGTAATATAGCAGTCATTAATTAAGTGAATACTTTCCTTATTTAAATTCCTATAAGTATTTCTGAAGTTGCTTGCAAAGTCGCTTTTCCTATTGACGTACTCTGACAGTTACACACTTCTCTTACCTGATTATCTCCCAGATATTTGGGGAATTTTAATATCTGTATTTCTTGGCTCTTTTTTTTTTAATTATCCTTCAGAAGAGAAATTTAATTCTGAGGCTAAGCACAATGCAGTTTTGTTGCCAGCTTGCTGACATGCTCATACAACCAGTTCTGCTGAGGCTGACACAAACCGAGAGTAATGTCCCCAGCTAACAGAGACATATTGCTTATTAGCTCATTTCTGCACGTATAATGCAGACTAATGTATAACAGAGCAGCAGAATTTAAAATAATTTTAAAAGAAATACTTCTTAAGATGGAGTAAAGATCTATGAGAATTTCTCCAAAAGTAATGCCTCCTGTTTCATTGTCATGGGCCAACA
>NW_011219947.1:0-387 GCF_000146605.3 Meleagris gallopavo | reverse complement strand
GAACTGGACTTGGGTATTAGACGTGTATTAGGATCACTGCTTGAATGAGAAGCAATAACATCACCAAACTAAGCAAATCCAAGTCTGCTGCAAACATAATGTAAACTCAACGGACACAAAAACCAAGGTTAACACATGACATTTTTTCAGTGGAATATGTGTAGGAGTAAGTTGATGTAAACTTCTGCCTCTTGCTCAAAACAAGACAGGAAGTTTTTGTCTTTATTCTTTTTTCCCCCGTTGTGATTATAATCAGTGCTACTGAGCAGGGACTATCACGATTTCATTTGCATGTTTTGAAATTCTAGTAAGGAAAACATAATCTGAAGAACTCACCAGCGAACAGTAAGTTTCCAGTGCTCACGTATGATATTCTGAAGCATTAAA
>NW_011219946.1:0-492 GCF_000146605.3 Meleagris gallopavo | reverse complement strand
TTTTATTGCGTGATTTGTATCTTGAGGTTTTGTCAAGAGGCCTTGTATTCTTTGGAGAAGCTATTCTTACTTCCTTTCTTTTTCCTTTTTTTTTTTTCTTCTTTAATTTTGCATAAATTGAACTAACAATATTGAAAATTCCTGATATTTTAACTCGCTCAAAGCTTCTCCAAATATTACGCCTGCTAACATCCCAGACACCTTGGTGAAGAACATGAGTCTCAATCCATCTATCTTTCCAGTGAATAAGACAGATAAATTCAGACATGTTGGTATGGTCTGCCAAAGATGTTGGTCACGGAGTCGGGGATGGAAATGGAGAGACCTTTGCTGTAGTCATCAAACCACCCTTCCAACCATGTGCTTATGTTTCAGGGCTTTTTGCAAACGCTCGCAATTAGCGATATGTGCTTTTCTGCTCATGCTATCAGAGACATCTCCATTTAATTTATTATCCTGCAAAAGATCTAAGCCTTTACATAGTTAGACCCT
>NW_011219945.1:0-466 GCF_000146605.3 Meleagris gallopavo | reverse complement strand
GGAAGGAAACTGAGGGACAGATCTTAAAGCTCTTTTTACATATACAAAAATAACCATACAATATCAAAGTAAGAAGGACAGAAAAATGCCTCCAGCTATTAATTTTATTTATTTATTTATTAAAAAACAGATGAACTAAAAAACACACTTCCCTTTATCCCAGCTTCATACGTGAATATTTTGCAAATCCACTGTGTTGGCCTTCAGAATAAATACAGGTAATTGTTGTCCTTGTATGATTTACTAAGCAATTAGAGCACATCCTTTTTAACTACAGCCCCTTGTACAAAGTAACTCTTTTACTTACATATTTAGCAGAAAAGAAAGCACATAGTGCCATAAACAGGTTATTTTGCATCTTTTCCAAAATAATACGAGAAATAAAATAGGTACCTGTTTACTTAAAGAAAGAAAATTCTGTCTTCCTAATGCCATTTAGGAAACAAGGAGAAAGTGCAATTGCTAA
>NW_011219944.1:0-395 GCF_000146605.3 Meleagris gallopavo | reverse complement strand
TGGTACCAGTTTCTGCAGGTGCTGAAGTATTCTTTTTGGTTCCCATAACTTGCTGAAGGGCACAGACATTTGGGCTATGGATAGAGTGAGAGAAAAATAAAAAAAAAAAAAAGTCTTTACTACGTCTATAAAGTGCTATATAACATAGCAGCATATACAGATTCTGTTGAGCAAGAACGAGAAGTGAACATCTGGCTTTAGCTGCCAGGGCAGGTGTGCATTCAAGTAACCACAATGCAAGTTCCCAAGACTACCCAGCTGGGTTCCTTGGCAAGTCCACCCTCCTGGTGGGGACAGATGATTGCCCTCCACTCTGGCATGACCCTCTGTCTCAATATGTCTTACATTTCTTCCTTCCTCCAGGGAAGTGAATTAATTACCAGTCACCAAGGACT
>NW_011219943.1:0-423 GCF_000146605.3 Meleagris gallopavo | reverse complement strand
CTCAAGAAGAACTAAAAACACAGTTTAATGACATCACAACCGTAGCCAAGGTAAGATAAAGGAAAAGGCTTCCATTTCAGGTAAAATTTTTAAACAACTGTATATAAGGCTAAAATTTTGATTTTTCTTCATTTTTATAGTGCCTGAAAGACAGAATGCATTTGAAAAGTCTTGCCTTTTGTTATAGTTGTATCTAATAAACATGTTGTGTGTAGTTTACTAAAAATTCACTGGAATGCAAAAAGATATTGGAAATTGAAACTGGTACGGTTATGATTTTGGAACATTGAAGGGCATATATTCCTAGTTTAACATATACAATAATAGTTTCACGTATGCACTAATACTTTGGATAGTCTTCCAGATTTATTTTCATCTAGTTCTTTTTTTTCTTTTCATTCCTAGCACACATTAACCTAGAAA
>NW_011219942.1:0-486 GCF_000146605.3 Meleagris gallopavo | reverse complement strand
TGATTCAGCTCACATACCGACTGAGCGATTTGTCCAGCATCACATATTCACAGCTTAAGAGCTGGAACTTCACAGTATCTTTGTTAGCCTTATCTGCAAGATACTGCTCATTAGCACACTTATTGCTGAGGGCAAAAGATGAAGTTTTTGAATTCATCCTCTATTTTTCCAATTTTTTTTAAGTGCTTCCATTTTTCCATTCCATCACATACAACTTTGACCAAGAAAAAACTCCAAAAGAATACAAAAAATACAAAAACTTTGCAGTTTATCTAGAATATTATCTCTTGCAAAACAGATTTTTTCTAATTCATACACCGTCATATATTTTGTACAGCTGAGCTAGGGAGCAACCTTGACGGTATGAATTTGAATTAAACAGATTCACTCTGAAGTCGTGATACAAGGTCATCTCTTTCTCTCCACATTTCTCTCCACAGTAATGTTTCCTTTGTCTTCTTTTCAAAAGGAGTCAATCAGTGAAAG
>NW_011219941.1:0-465 GCF_000146605.3 Meleagris gallopavo | reverse complement strand
CAGGTTACTTAAGAGTAGTAAAGCTTAAAGAAAATTATTCAGGACATCCCAATACCTCACTTCAACAGTTCTTGTAGTAAGTCCAAAATATATCGTAAGTGCTCATTTACAATAATGAAACTATTTTTTATCATTATGGAAAAATAAGTACTAAATGTATGGTAATATTATTTGAGGAGTATTAGTTAGTTTTCTTTTTTTTTTTTTCTTTCTTTTTTTAAATTGTTTCTTGATTGCTTTAGTTTCAAAGTTATGGCATGGAATACTTGAGTACAAAATGTGTTTTCCTGAAGTGTCTTCAAAGGTAATGTAGGACAAAAAAGTTTTGTTTAAATACCTGTATACAGCCTCAGCGTTCCTTCCTCTCCCAGTATCTTTTAAAAATGTATCTTTTCAAATGGCCTCTGAAGGTGCTCTGTAAAGAAAACATTAATTCAGTAAGTGGAAGGTACTAGGAAAACAACT
>NW_011219940.1:0-467 GCF_000146605.3 Meleagris gallopavo | reverse complement strand
ACCAGGTTTCTACATTTAAACAGAACAAAATAAATGACTTGAATCATTTTTTGACTTTTTCTGTTTTTAAAAAGTGCTCATATCAAAAAGATGTCTTTTCCTTATTATTACAGTTACAGACTTTTGGCCAGTAGGGGTAATGCCATGGAAAATAACTAGCAAAATAATAAATAGAAAACTACAAAGATGAAACTCTCGAATTTAAAAAGATGAGATAATCCTATTTTCTTTGCATTTCTCATTTTGCATTTCATTATCTTGTCACCTACAGATGACATTATACTATTCTGGCTACCAGGACTTGAATTACCTTATCGCATAATTGGTTTTCAGAAAGAAATTTCCTGCAACCAGTTTTTTTTTTTATTTATTATTACAGTTACACTGTCTCAGTATTGAAATTCCGTGTTGTAAAATTCCCTTCTATTTCTTCTTCCTGGTTAAAAGCTAGAAAGTGTAATGAAAAC
>NW_011219939.1:0-415 GCF_000146605.3 Meleagris gallopavo | reverse complement strand
ATCTGTGCCTACTAAAATTTTATGAAGACTTTTTGCAATCCTCCTTTGTCATAAAATCCTTGAATCTTTTGGATTATACTTTCAAAATTTGCAAGGAAAATATTTGAAAGTACTATTTAAAAACTGAGAAAAATCATATCTCCTGTGAGATGGTCCTCTATGCAATTGTATTGTTGTATTTTCCTTTTAAAAATCATTTATTATTATTATGTATAATACTTCATAATATGCTGAGATATTCTGTACTTAAATGTTACTTGTATACCTCCATTTGCCAATGACAACATTTTGTCTCCTCTGCACTCTAGCACACAATAAGAACAAAACATTCTTCAGGTTTCTCTCTGGCACTGGTATTTATTTAAACAGGAGATGCTATAACTTGTTGCTCAGAATCCTGCAGAAGAGCTGACTT
>NW_011219938.1:0-514 GCF_000146605.3 Meleagris gallopavo | reverse complement strand
TATCACCTTATTGGTAAACGCCATGTGTTGATCGATAAAAAAAAAGATAGACAAGGGTAGTTGATGATGGTAGTGATGTCTGCAACGTGGCACCCCAGAAGCAAGAACAGAATTGATGCAATAGGGCATATGCCCTTTTCTAGCATTTAGTTATCTCTGGAACTTCCAGCAAGTGCCAGATAATACGGCAACACAGCCGTCTCTCTCACAGAAGAGAAAAGTTGTTCTTGCTTGCCCCTTCCTCTGCAATAACATACAAAGCCTTAGAGAAGGAGTTGAACTCCATGGTTCTTAGGGGTCCCTTCCGACTTGGGATACTCAATGGTTCTACAAATAAAGAAAATTAGAATGCACACACATGCACGCATAAGGAAAATAAAGAATTAACAACAACAAGCACAAGGAAAATGGAGAAGTGTCCATTACCAAAAGGCAAGCCCAAGAAAAGACACAGAGACAATGACTATCAGTTCTGCACTCAGTCTACACCTCTGTCCTAAATCAAGATCAGGTC
>NW_011219937.1:0-395 GCF_000146605.3 Meleagris gallopavo | reverse complement strand
AAAAATGCTATTTCAGATTTCTCAGGGATTATATGGGAGAAGATGGTGGTCTTAGTCTTCAAAAAATCTGGCACAGAAAGTATTCGCATGGACAACTGTTTAGTATATATCTCTCAATTCAAAAATTACACTGCATTGTGAATACTCTGTGTGTATGTGTGTGTTTGTGTGTGTGTGTTGATATTAAGAATTTACTTAAATACAAGTCATAGAATGAAAAATTTTACATGTGTATGCCTATGCTTAAATGTAGACTTGGATCTATTTTACCCCAATAAATGGCATGGATGGTTAATTTTTGACTGTTCTGTTTGAGAGATATAATAAAGGTGAACTGACTTGATCTACTTTAAGTAACTGAAAGATAACATCAGTGATGATATTAATAGGTGCAG
>NW_011219936.1:0-304 GCF_000146605.3 Meleagris gallopavo | reverse complement strand
CCCTCTTTCTGAACAGAAAACACTGTATACTGTTTTCCACTGGTGTTGGCCAGAAACTAGAATGAGGGAGGAGTCATTTCAAGTTATACCACCTCTCAAAATAAAATTGCAGTGTTTAAATTTGCAGTGGCAAACTTTTGATTTTCGTCTTCTGTCTTTTTTTTTTTTGTAGATGTGTTGTTGTGTGCACATAATGTTTGTGTATTGAACAAGCGCTGAGTGCTTTGGGATGATCTCTCTAGGCTCATTCCCATAGTGTCATAAATGGAATAGGAATTCATAGGTAAAAGAATCTTTGAAGCTT
>NW_011219935.1:0-333 GCF_000146605.3 Meleagris gallopavo | reverse complement strand
CCCTGCACATGTCGGGGTTATTTAGCAAAGCTTGATTTACTGGAAGCTGCACATGGAGAATAATTTGCAGTTGAGGGTAGAGGAAAGACCCTGGAAGGGGGTGGAGCTCGCAGGCTTTGGTGTGCTTCTGGCTGTTTGTTTGTTTGTTTCTTACTTTAATGACTCTCTTCCTTGCAGTGCTGTTTACCAATGGATGTTGTGCATTTTCTTCAGTATTCTCCAGTCCCCTCATCGCACCTTCCTCTGCCTTGGGTCCCTCCTGCTCTGGGATGCCAGTGCATTGCTTCCCTTAGTTACCTGTTGTGGAAAGGAATGGGAGCGTGGATGTGATTT
>NW_011219934.1:0-348 GCF_000146605.3 Meleagris gallopavo | reverse complement strand
CACCAGAGGCAAAACCCCATGAAGAGATTAGGGTAAGATCACAACTGCTTCTTTTTCTCTGTGCATGTCCTGTGCTTCACTCATTTGTCCACACAAATTCCACTTGTGGCTGGACCATGCAATCCTGATGTTACAGTACTGGAGCACTTAGATTCATTTGTCAGATTTACCCTCAAGACCAATTAAAAAAAAATACAAATGCTCTAGATTTTGTTATTTTATTTCCTAATGAATGTATTAGTACTAAATCTTACACCACAGCTCGCAACAGAAGGAAAGCAGAACTTCATTCAGGTAGACTATGAGATCTGTTAAAGAAAAAAAAAAAAAATCTGAGAAGATATCTAC
>NW_011219933.1:0-351 GCF_000146605.3 Meleagris gallopavo | reverse complement strand
GTCTCTTCTACCTGCTTCCACAAGGCAAGCAGTTCTGGAGATCTTGATATCTTTAAACAAACGAGGAAAAAAAAGAACAACAACCAACCTATAAGATGGGCAGCACATATCTAACTTCGCGTATCCTTTTATTCTGACAGACTTCGCTCCATTGCTTGTTCATAGACAAGACAATAGTGTTATGCTTGGAAGACCTTGACATACAGCCTTCTTGAACTAAACTAAATCATCTGAGTCTCTCATTTCTGAAGTAGAAGCATCCAGTTATGCTTGGGATGCTTTTTTCTCTTTTCTTTTTTTTTTTTTGTTGCAAAAGGATGTGGTGGAGAAGAGGGGAAGTGCAAAGGAGAG
>NW_011219932.1:0-400 GCF_000146605.3 Meleagris gallopavo | reverse complement strand
ACATGTTTAATAGTTAAATCGGAAACCACTTTCAAAATCAAATATTTCAGTTTTAAAAGGTCTGACTTTTTAGTTACTTTTTAATGTCTGTGATAATATAGGGAAATGCAACAACAGTGTAGGAAAAAGGAAAACATAGTATGTACAAGAAAAAAGTGTCATTGCTCAAGATGTTCAATATATTTAGTACGTCTGGGTAGATTTGAAAAAATTCTGTCATTTAGAATATTAAAACGTGCTAAACTTCCTTTTTTTCTTCTTTATTTACTGTTGTGTGGCAAGAGCAAATTTGTCTCTTTAGTAGTTCTGTAATTTCAAAATAATTTTATTCCCCTCTTTTGACTAGCATCATACTATTTTAAGGACTGTTAACATTTTAAACTATCAAACAGCAAAGCAG
>NW_011219931.1:0-500 GCF_000146605.3 Meleagris gallopavo | reverse complement strand
AATGATTGCTAATAGAAAATTAGCAAATGAGAAGATGATGAATCCGAAAGATGAAAGCGTATATAATTTATACAACAGATAACTACTGTGCATTAAATAAATTTGCAATTTCTCTTATGAAGCTCAAAGATCACACAAGCACACAGTAACCCCAAACTACATTCCACTAATGTCAAGAGCAGTCTTCTTGAGGTTGTGATTATATAGTTTTAAATGAAACTAGTTGTTTAAAAGTTTTTTTCTTCCATTTTTCCTTCCCTTCCCCTTCTCCTCTCCCTTTATCATTTATTTCTCTCTTTTTTTTCCTATTCCCCCTTTTTTAATTTTATTTTTTTTAAATTATTATTTTTAAAGTATGCAATATCTGTATGAGGTTGGTATGCAATGGACATGCTGTCAGATACGATCTCTTCTTCACAAGCTGAAGTTTTTACAGCAATAAAATGAGTTGAACAACACTTTTTTAAATAGATTTTTATCTTATAAAAGTCACACCCTTT
>NW_011219930.1:0-382 GCF_000146605.3 Meleagris gallopavo | reverse complement strand
AACACTTATTTAAGCTTTATCTCTTCCTTGGTATACTTAGGAAAAATAAAAAAAATAACATTTTCATAATTTTAACGGTATGAAAAATAAAAAGACAAAAAGATTTTGACATTTCTTAAGTTGGTCAGTTAACTAATAGGGAATTATGGATTTTGCAGTAATTGAACAGTTTGAATAATTAAATATTAAATTTGTTAAATTCCTTTCCACTTGAGGTCTTTATCAGACTCTGAAAAGGGAAAAAATTAAAAATTTTATCTTTTCACTGAGAAATTTCTGCCATTTGTTCCTTAGAGCCTTCCTGTAGGGAAAATAGAATGGCATTTAACTCCAGATTCTAGACATCTAAAATATGCTAATTATTATCTCTCTTCGGGTGTCC
>NW_011219929.1:0-508 GCF_000146605.3 Meleagris gallopavo | reverse complement strand
TGCTCTTGTGAGGCCCCACCTGGAGTACTGTGTCCAGCTCTGGGGCCCTCAACACAAGAAGGACATGGAGCTTTTAGAGCAGGTCCAGAGAGGGGACATGATGATCAGAGGGATGGAGCACCTCCCCTGTGAGGACAGAGAACTGGGGTTCTTCAGCCTGGAGAAAAGAAGGCTCTGGGAGGACCTTATAGCAGCCTTCCAGTACTTAAAGTACCCCAGGAAAGCTGGGGAGGGACTTTTATAAGGGCAGGTAGCAAGAGGACAGGGAAATGGTTTTGAACTGGAAGGGAGTAGATTTAGACTAGATATTAGGAAGAAATGATTTACTGTGAGGGTGGTTAGACACTGGAACAGGTTGCCCAGAGAGGTTGTGGGTGCTCCTTCCCTGGAAGCATTCAAGGCCAGGCTGGACGAGGCTTTGAGTAACCTGGTCTAGTGGGAGGTGTCCCTTCCTATAGCAGGGGGTTTAGAACTAAGTGATCCTCTAGAGTCGACCTGCAGGCATGCA
>NW_011219928.1:0-365 GCF_000146605.3 Meleagris gallopavo | reverse complement strand
GATCTACAAGGTCATTCAGTTCAACTGTCTGCCTATCACCGAGAGTTCTCACTAAATCCATCCCATTGCAGCTCCTGACCTCTCTTTTGGAGAAAGGAGCACTAATAAATTCAAGAGGAAAGGACCAGGAAAAAAATAGCTATAACTATCTGAAGGGAGATTGTAATGAGATGGGAAGTCAGAAACACTTCAGGTTTTGAACTAGTCATAATCATGAATCAGTTATTACTGTTTTGAGCAAAACTTTGGTTTTGCAAGACCTTTTATAAGTAGAAAAATTAAATTGTTTGTTCTGTGATTATGTTTCCATCCATTCCATATTCAACTAAACATTTATTTTCATAGGTATATTAATAAGTGCCTGT
>NW_011219927.1:0-431 GCF_000146605.3 Meleagris gallopavo | reverse complement strand
AGTAACGAAACCACTGTGATATAAGAATGGAGTGTTGCTTACTCTTGCTGGGAGTCCATTTCAGAGATGATTTTCTTGTGATCCACTGCAACTCCAAGAAGTTGTTGTGTCACTTTGTCACCAACGCCTCTAATGTACTTGGACGGCCTTGGATAAAAAGACAGAAAGGCAACAGGTTTATTATTACTACCGTGGAGCTGAGTGCTTACCTCTAGTTACATAAGCCTCAATTTATTGCAGCTTTTGGATGATGTTCTCATTTTGTTCTGCCACTTTTTTTTTTTTTTTTTTTCTAGCGTATAACACTGAAGAAGGTAGGATTAGCTGGAAAATAAATAGAAACACCATAAAATAAATAAATGGGGATAGTTTCAAATGTTCTCCAGGGCATAGAGTTATGCCAAAGAGTGTTCCTACTGCAGATGAATGCT
>NW_011219926.1:0-377 GCF_000146605.3 Meleagris gallopavo | reverse complement strand
CTTTTCATTTCCACAGCATCTGTGCATTTAAACTTTCATGACTCATTGTGTCTGCGTGTGATCGTCTCATACACGTATTTAAGTTGCTGCTCTTACCTCTGATCTTGAGGGAAAAAAGCAACACTGAATTCTTTTCCCATTATATATTTTTACAAAAGAACTACTGTAAAAATTAATCAAAGGTATGCTGGTTTTTATTGTTATTTTTTTTAATTTTGGGGGGGTACTTTTCCTCATATTGCAGTGATTTTGAAATTGAAACGTTGCACTGCTGAGAAAGTGCCATGAAAATATAACCCACTACATTCCATGAAAATAAATAAGCAAGGCCACCCAAATTTTCAATTAGTGCTAGTGCAGTATGCAGGAAATGGCTC
>NW_011219925.1:0-443 GCF_000146605.3 Meleagris gallopavo | reverse complement strand
GAGTCTGGGTAATCAGTACTTCAAGGATTTAGCAGGAAAAGACTGCCATGAAAAAGATATAAAAATCCTAATGGAAAACAAACAAACAAACAAGGAACTCAAAGATAGCAACTCAGCGAAAGATAAAGGAGCAGCACAGTTTGAAAGGTAACAGTAGCCAACTAATTGATGAGTGCTTGATGAACTAACAAAGATTTAACAGGTGTCCTACCATGTGTGGTGCACGTATTGTAATTCATTAGTCCCCACTGTCTATCATATGTACTAGTCAAAAATAATTGGTTTGGTTTTAATGTTGTGTATGTCCTGCTTGCAAAGCCTTTCAACATGCAGTAAATGTCCAAAAAAAAAAAAAAAAAGAACTCGGAAAGGTAAGGTTGTAAGAACACATGCAAAGAAAGACAATAAATTTAATGTATTCACTTGAATTCACTCTTTTCTAT
>NW_011219924.1:0-483 GCF_000146605.3 Meleagris gallopavo | reverse complement strand
TCCGGTGGCAGCCCCAGTGCACGTGGGAAGGAAATCAAGGAGATTGAAGATGGACCCTGCTTAGTAGCACATGGTAGGAGAGTAGAAATTTGTTCTTTAACTTTGATCCTTACTGTAGGGCAAGCGTGAAGAGTTATGCCTCTTCCAAGAACCCTTTTGACCAGTTACACGAGATTCAGATGGTTTTGTACAACTACTCTTCTGCAGAATACTGATTTTTTTTTATTATTATTATTTTTATTTTTTTCTCTTTCTGCGTAGAAGTTGAGGTTGATTTTATGTGCATACTCCAAAAAAAAAAAATCTTAAGATCTGCTGCAGGGTACATCTGGTATTTTTTTTTTTCTTGCTGTTTTTGATTGCTGACTTATTTTATAATTGTTGTGTATCATTAATATAGTAGTCTAAGCAATGTAAAGCAAGCCATGGTTTTCAATGTTGTTTTTTTGTTTGTTTGTTTTTTTGCAGTTCTCCCTTAGTAGT
>NW_011219923.1:0-383 GCF_000146605.3 Meleagris gallopavo | reverse complement strand
CCCTAACATCATGTAAATATTTCATTTGATGATTGATTTTTTTTTTTTTTTGGTATACTGTTTCAATGCTGATAATTGCACATGGTGGGCTTGTCCAAGAAAGAGCTTGATTAGATTTAATCTCGAGAGCATTGTTTTTATATTTTTGTATGCGTTATCTTAACATGCATTGCTTCACTGAAGGATAAAGCTGGGGGTCGCTGGGGCTTAGGGAAGTGAGTCAGATTCAGTTTTGGAATGTACAGCAAAGGGAAAAGCTTTCTCAAGAGCCTGTTATGCTGTCTGTCCAGCTTTACAATGCACTGCAAAGCTTGTCTTTTGTTATTTAAGGCTCATGTGCCATGAAAGCTATCATACATGGTTGATAACAGGAAGCTGAGCAC
>NW_011219922.1:0-375 GCF_000146605.3 Meleagris gallopavo | reverse complement strand
TTGTAGTCCTCATAGTGACTTTCTATATGCCAAGAGCTATTGAGAGTTTTCTTTTTATTTATTATTTTAAACTAACATTTTTCTTCTTTATTTGTTAATAGTTAGTTTCTACAAGTGTGACATGCATCCTATTTTTTCCTTTCTGTATGGATTTGTTGATATTGCTAGATTTGTTTTAGTCAAGCAGCTACATTGCTGTTTTATTAACTCTTACTTTTTTGTTTCTTTACTTTCATCTTAAACATACAGAGGAAACAGTGCAGCTTCAACTCATTCTAAGTCATTTCTGATGACTTTGATTTGTGACCTGAAGCTGTGTGACAAAGATTTTTTTTTACTTTCTGGAGATTTTCAGGCATCAGATTGAAATGGCAG
>NW_011219921.1:0-503 GCF_000146605.3 Meleagris gallopavo | reverse complement strand
CGCCCTGCTGGAAATCCCAGAGGCCTCCATAATGATTGCATGGGTCACGAGTCTAATTGATCCTCTTCCTGGAAGAAGCTATCCTGCTAGCTTGACAAGGGGATGTTACAGCATCGGCAGTGCATATGCAGAAACATATATGCTTCTGCTCACAGTGCTCTCAGCTAAACAATCTGAAGATCTGAAAAACTGTGAGAGATTTATGATGGGAAAAAGGGGTAACCACACTATTTTTCATTAAAACAGCAAAAGAGGTCTGTCAGTCCCAATTGTTTTCCAACTTCAATCTTTCCATCCAGATCATTTCTGTATTGGTGCCAAAGTTCAGCAATTTACACCAGCGGGGTTGGCTGCAATGCAAAGTTCCTTTTTTTTCTCCCTTTGCTTAATAGAACCTTAAGTGTGGAACAAGACTGAGGCCCAGGTTTTAGTTTTAGGCTTTGGTTTTTCTCAGGATTGGTTTTGTGTCCAGTGCTACCTTGGAGCAGGGCTGTTTCTCCTTA
>NW_011219920.1:0-422 GCF_000146605.3 Meleagris gallopavo | reverse complement strand
ATATCGAGACAAAGGAAAGGAGAAATTCTGCATAATCACTATTTTCTGTATATCTGAATATATTACTATTCACCTCACCTTTTCAAAGACCGTGTATTTTCATCTTTCTGTAGGTATTTTTTCTTTTCTTTTTTTTTTTTTATGACACAAAAAGCATTTCTTATTTAGCAACTTGAATTTGTCATTAGGCAATTTTCAAACAGGTCTCATAGCTCTTTTATCCTTATTCTTTTTTTTTTTCTTTTTTAATCTGAAATAGTCCCTTGTTGCTTGATTTGCAGATCTGTATCAGCATGCAAGGATTTCACTAGTTTCAGCTAAGAACAGAACAGATCGATCCCCTTGAGTACTGAGCATCGAGTCAATTTAGAAGCAAGCTAAAAGTATAGCACTCTGTTCTCTGTCACACAAAACATCGTTTT
>NW_011219919.1:0-343 GCF_000146605.3 Meleagris gallopavo | reverse complement strand
AAACAGACCATCCTACCTGAAGACACCAAATCATACTCTACTTTTTTGGACTGGAGTCCAAAGTTATGTTTTTTTTTTCCAACTCTACCAGATGTATTTTAAAATATATTCTCTCTCCCTACAAATACTAGCTTGAGTAAGAAATGTTGGATCAGCTTGAGCTCATAGTAGCCTCGTGCTTTAACTCCAGAGCAGAGATGAGATAGAGGGCAAGTCAGCTCAAACACCAGGATGGTCCCAAAGTTACCATAACATGTCTACAATAAACACAGGACATAATGCACTTCTGTGACAGAAATTCCAGGTTTGATAAAAGAAAGAAGTACTGCCTGCAGTTGCAGAG
>NW_011219918.1:0-516 GCF_000146605.3 Meleagris gallopavo | reverse complement strand
CCTGATAGTCCAGTGAAGTGTTTTAATGTTGGAGATGACAGAGGTTGCAGTATTATTTTTTTTAATTTATGTATTTGCGAGATATTTCTTAAAGGGAGTGGATTTTTAGACGGAAATTCCTAATCTGAATAAGATGGGAGATTAGATTCCCATCTCTCTTGTGTTTGGGTTCCATATTCTGATTGATATAGCAGTTATTTTGGAGAAGTTCCTATCTTGAGATGTTGGTTTTTTTTCCTAAGCCCCCTTTTATCAGGATGCAACAATATGAGATATTTTTTTTCAAGACAGGAAAGTCATCTCATCCAGACTTATTTGGTTATTCCATAATATGGCTTGAATGCCTTTAAGAGATATAACCTCCTGTGCAGTTGCTTTTGACAACACAGAGTAGTTGCTCTCTGTGGTATTTGATGAGTAATGGCCTTTGATTAGCACATGAGCACTGGTTGCTGTAGAAATAGAAGCACAGTGCAGAAATCGGGCAAGATTCCAGTCTTGAAGTTGTCAAGAGCA
>NW_011219917.1:0-478 GCF_000146605.3 Meleagris gallopavo | reverse complement strand
CTCGTATACGAAGTACAGGGATGATTTCAGCATCCAAGTTATTTGTACTTTTTCTTTCACTGTAGTTTGAAGGGTGTCTGATCAAGAAAGTAGGAGTAAGTTTCCATGGGAAAGAAGAGCACATGGACATGGATTGAAGGCAGGGACCTGAAGGCGTGGAAGAGGCGGAACAGAGCCATGAGGCAGACGCAGCAGCATGCTCCCCATTATATTTTTATTCCCCCAGAACGGGACATGGACACTCAGCAGGTGCATGTTGTATTTGAACACACCCATGTTTTCCTGTCCTCATTGCTGCAGCCATGGCATCCTTGTGGTGCTGAGGAGTTTTGCTGCCTATACCCCTTGGCAAGGTTGTTGTAACTGGATCATCTTTGAGGTCCCTTCCAACTCAAGCCATTCCATGGTTCTATTATTAATGATTCTATCCATGAGGTCCCATAATGCTGAAGTCTATGAGAAGGACTATGCCAAGGAA
>NW_011219916.1:0-468 GCF_000146605.3 Meleagris gallopavo | reverse complement strand
AAGAAATGACAGATCCTTATCCTAAGAAGGATGCTGTGAGCAAAGAACTCAACCAGCCTACAGAGAGATTATTTCCCAACATAGTTACAGTAGATCACTGTTTTGTTTTGCTATTTCAGCATATTAGATTATTTCAGAGTAAGTTCCTCACCTGAGTATAACTTTAAAAAGTTATTTTATTCTGCAATAATTACCCTGCTATCTTTTTTTTTTTTTTTAGATTGTCCATAAATTAACCATTCTTGAACAGATTTCCTGCACCATGATTGATTGGTGACATCAGAATTGGAGGCTCCCTGGGCTGTAGTGACCATGCAATGGTGGAGTTCATATTCCTGAAGGATATGAGACAGACAAAGTGTAAAATCAGATGTTAAATTTTAGGAAAGTCAAACTCCAACTCCTCAGGGAGTTGGTCAACAAAACCTCTGGGAATCTGCCCTCAAGGACAGAAAACAGAACAGAGCT
>NW_011219915.1:0-510 GCF_000146605.3 Meleagris gallopavo | reverse complement strand
TGATAATACTGATCAGGTACTATTTGATGTTAATTGATGAAAAAAAGACCAAAACAAATCATTAAAATCATATATGGCTGACTCTGGAACCTTTTTGGCCCTCCTGGTGAAGAAGCCAGACATTCACTGGCACGATTTCAATCTTCTTTCAGTGGCATCTATAAAGAACGTTTTTTTGCATCTACATCCTTTCTAACATTAACAAAACCAATGTGTATCAGATCCGCTTGATGAGTGATGACAGCTATTGTTTGGAAGTTTACAATCACCTTGAATCAGTGCTACAAGACGTAAATTTCAACAGTATGCTTCTAATTAAATCAGTGATATGAATTAGATATCAAAGTTCCTGTAAGATTTCTTTACATGCTTTTTTAAAAAAATAGACTGGCTCTTCTAAATTTTTAAAGCTAAAATACATTTATTTTTAAAGTGGAGGGATTTGTTTTGAACAGCAAAACGTGTCCATGCATGCTATCCAAAATTCATTTTTATTTCTAGCATAATGTT
>NW_011219914.1:0-501 GCF_000146605.3 Meleagris gallopavo | reverse complement strand
ATTACAATCGGCATTATACTTGAGGGCCTGATTTAACTGACTCTTTCTACCTTTATTCATTCTTCCCTAGCAATCATATTAATATTCATAAGGAAAGTTACCTGAGCCTTTTTTAAGATGTTTTAATTTATTCCTAACTTGCTCAGATCTTAATCATGGGAGGTGATCACCTCCCTCACTTGCAATGTTTCTGAATAGGTCAGCTAAAAAAAGCAATCCATTTCTTAGACATACTATGAGTTCACATGAGGGAGAAAAATAAACACAACCAATTTGTCATGGTCTTGTAAGCAAAATCTTACTCTACCAGCTGAAAAACTGATCCAGACTTTCCATATAATAAAATGTGGTCGTGAGAGGAAGAGGAAAGGGAGAAAGATGAAGCACAAGAAATAATAAATAAGAATAAAACAAACAAAAAACCCCCACAAACTTGTACATTAAGCACTCACGCTTGCTAAAAATCTCCAATGTTTGATTTTGGCAGACTGAGTAAACAAA
>NW_011219913.1:0-379 GCF_000146605.3 Meleagris gallopavo | reverse complement strand
ACGAATAATGAAACCACAGTTTCATGAATCAGTAAGTTCAGCTGCCAGTCAATCTTCCTTTTGCATGCATTATTGCAACTATTTTTTTTTTTTTGGTTAAGATGACATTTGGATAGTTTCTTAAAATGTTTTATTCACTTTTATATGGAATACAGGTCATCATTATTTATACCCATCATCTTCAAAACATTTTATGAAATAGAACAATGAGCATGGAATGCTATGTTCTTCATTTGCCATTTTTTACATCCTTCTCCAGCAAAAGTAGGAGTCCCACTGAGTTTACAAGATACACCATTATTTCTCTGTCACTTTCTTACTACTGGAGAATCATTATCATGAATCACAAGGAAAAAAGCCTTAGAACACAGCTGCTCTA
>NW_011219912.1:0-578 GCF_000146605.3 Meleagris gallopavo | reverse complement strand
TTACAGGAACTTTGATATCTAATTCATATCACTGATTTAATTAGAAGCATACTGTTGAAATTTACGTCTTGTAGCACTGATTCAAGGTGATTGTAAAACTTCCAAACAATAGCTGTCATCACTCATCAAGCGGATCTGATACACATTGGTTTTGTTAATGTTAGAAAGGATGTAGATGCAAAAAAAACGTTCTTTATAGATGCCACTCAAAGAAGATTGAAATCGTGCCAGTGAATGTCTGGCTTCTTCACCAGGAGGGCAAAAAAGGTTCCAGAGTCAGCCATATATGATTTTAATGATTTGTTTTGGTCTTTTTTTCATCAATTAACATCAAATAGTACCTGATCAGTATTATCACCAGCTGGTATTTATACGCAAGATCCTGCACATATGTCTGTTTTCAGATTTTAAGAGTAAACTTCTGGTACCAGACTATGCATATGAAACTTCTTACAGATAACAAATTACATACTTCAAGCACAGTAAGTATTTCAGAAAAAAAAGAATTTATGAGTTCCCCCAGGTCATTCTGCAGGGAAAATAAACATTTGGTGCGCAGAGGCACAGATTTCATCATA
>NW_011219911.1:0-380 GCF_000146605.3 Meleagris gallopavo | reverse complement strand
AGTGTTAGCCCAATATAGGGTTTCTACCCCACTGTTGTTCTTCCCTATTTAGATTTTTCTTCCGTCCCTTTTCCTCTCTTCATCTTTTCCCATGCTTGTTTGCATGTACTGCTTGGTTCTGCTTGCTGAGATTGAAAGAGAGGACATAGTTTTCTCCCTGTTTAACTTCTAACTTGGAAGTGGAGTCTGAACCTTAAGTTTTTTTTTTTCTTTCCATGTCTTCTTTTCCCTGTTTTCTCCACCTTTTCTCCTTACGTTCATTGTACTCCTATGGATGTTGCTCAGTGTAGCACAAATTTGATGCGCACCAACAGTAAAACTAGAGATGTCTGTTGGCCTTTTGGACTCACCTGGGATGTACGCTAGCTTGAGAGTGAGTG
>NW_011219910.1:0-494 GCF_000146605.3 Meleagris gallopavo | reverse complement strand
CTCCCTAATGTTTATCACCTAAGCAGATAGCCCTGGTTACATTTGTAGTCAGATCTTATTTTGTATCACTAGGAAATGCATTCCTTCACCCACACAATAAATTAAAAACATACGCATACCTACAGATTCATTTATGTAAGCACTACAGAAGTGAGATTGTCAGGAAGCCTTGCATTAAAACCTTCATTCCTGATTAGGAGATGGCATGCTGAGTACTTCAACTCATTTAGCTCTTCAAAACACGCTATTATTAAGGTATCTGGCCCTTCATACTTAATGAGAGCTTTTCTATTGAGATGCAACAATGATGCATCTGATATGAAATTTTAGTTATAAGTGTGTACTTTTTTTAAAAAGCACTTACTTCCTTGCAAAATAAAAGGCTGAACTCTGTCTTTTTTTCCTCAAGGCTCAAATGATTTGATTCTGATATTGCTATTTTCCCTTCAGGATCACTTTAACTTTTAATTCCATAATTCAGTATGGACTCTTGG
>NW_011219909.1:0-502 GCF_000146605.3 Meleagris gallopavo | reverse complement strand
TGCTACAAATGCTACGCAGTACTAAAGCTTAATAGGCAGTTCTAATTTGAAGACAGGTTAGTAGCTTCAAGTGAGAGGAGGCTGGAGACTATAGACAGTTGTTACCTATTATTGTTTTTTGTTGGTCTTTTGCTTTTTTTTTTTTTTAAATAAAATGACCATCATATTGCAAATATAATGTAATGCAAATGTTCTGGAGGTGCTGGGATCACTTGTTTAGGTGCAGAGTCTGTGACTGTAGTGGAGATTAATAGGTATGTGTCCTTCTTTGACACTTGCTTGAGGTTCCAGGTAGGATATGTGATGTTGCAGGGTAGAACTGACTGTAAATCCAAATTGTGTTCTGGAGTAAGATGCTTTGCAAGTGTAAAGAGCAGGATGAGGAAAGACTGTGACTTTGTATGTTACTCAGAAACTGTAATTTGTTTGTAGATCCTCATCTCAGCAGACGATGAGATGGAGGAATCGGACATGGAAGAGGACCTGCGTAGACTGACCAACC
>NW_011219908.1:0-487 GCF_000146605.3 Meleagris gallopavo | reverse complement strand
AGGCAATGTTGTGCCCTTTGTGGGATTTTCTTTGTGTGCAGTAACTGGTAATACAAATCTGATTAACAGAGGAAAACACACATTTAAGTAGTCACTGAGGTCAGAGACAGAAAAGAACAAAACCAGTCGTATTTTCATTAGCTTCTTCCTTTTTCTTTTTTTTTTAAATTAACACTCGTACTATTTCCAGGATGTTCATATCCCTGAACCTGAACCTCTAAGTAGGAACTAAGGGAGCAAACTCCCCGCCAGTATAAGGGCGGAGCAAATCCAAGACCACCTCATGAGAGTTAATGTGTACAAGTCCATGGAGCTGGATGACATGTAACCCAGAGAGCTGGATAATGTGGTTACCAAGCCGCTGTCCATCATATTTGAAAAGTTCTGGCTGTCAGGTGAAGTCCCTGGGGACTGGAAAAAGAAAACATCATTTACAAGAAAGGGAGGAAAGAGGACCAAGGGAACTACAGGCCAGTGAGTCTCACCC
>NW_011219907.1:0-413 GCF_000146605.3 Meleagris gallopavo | reverse complement strand
TAGCCAGAGCAAACAGGTCATTTGGATTGTGCCCGCTTAACTTTGTTTTGCTATATCAGCCTACCCAGCCAGAACACACAGAGGAGATGCTCTTCATGAAATTCTCTGGTACAGGATATTTTTCCCTTCAGTCTCTACTGGGACAGGGAGAGAATTTTGGTTGTGAAGAGTATCTGGAAGATCAAGATGGAAGGGGACTGATTGCCTTTAACTATTTCAGTCTAGTACTTGCACGCAGTTTCCATGATATGTGGAACTGCTGGGTTTACAGGGAATATGTATTCCCAATGCTAAAATAGTTAAACCTTTTTTTTGGTTTTTTTTGAGAAGTCTCACATTAGACGGAACAGAACATATCTTTAGCTCATTTTCATTCCTAAGCAAAGGAAAAATCTTTATATTAATTCTGTATT
>NW_011219906.1:0-462 GCF_000146605.3 Meleagris gallopavo | reverse complement strand
TGGATGTCACACCAAGACACATGGTCTAGAGTGGTCACAGGTAGTGGGTTGATGGTTGGATTAGATGATCTTGTGGGTTTTCTTAGAAATGTGCCTGTGTTTGGAAAGGGACAGACAGACACTTGAACTTGTACAACTTCTTCTGTAGGAATCCTTCATTGAGGGAAATAACACCAGGACTCAAAGAGATCCTTGACTTTAAGGTACAGGCAGCAGGGACGAGGGGTGTGGATTGATCATAGCTGGATAGAGGAAGGGGAAGTCTTTGTCTTTGACAAATCTATTATTTTTGTCTTTGTTATTTTTTTTTTTTTAACTTTTGGAAAATAATTTTTGTTGATTAGCCAGAGAGTGTTTGCCTGTGAAGCCATTCATCTAGTGACTTTCACCTCCATTAAATTCAATCAAAACTGTAAGAAGAAAACTGCCACAGGATAACATTAACATGATTAAAGAATGCAC
>NW_011219905.1:0-323 GCF_000146605.3 Meleagris gallopavo | reverse complement strand
AACTGGTTAATGAGATATGAAAATTGTTATGAGTAAGCCCCTGCTGAAAAGCACTTGTTTGTTTGGACCAGCTTGCTGCTCACTCACTGACACGGCAATTCAGGTGCTCTCTCCAAAGGAATTAATCAGTGAATGTGAAATTTAGATGGCATGTGGGTTTTCATGCACCAATTTAGGTCCTCTGTGTTTCCCCTTCTTAATCTTGGAGCCACTCTAAACCCTTGCTGGGCCTTGGCACGTGTTATTCCCTCTCGCCCTCAAGGAACGCTGCAGTGCTCTGCACAAAGGGGGATATTTTCAATGGGGAGGGCAGTACAGGATAT
>NW_011219904.1:0-314 GCF_000146605.3 Meleagris gallopavo | reverse complement strand
TCCATGGCTGGACCAGCGCAGCGTCAACCATGTAGGGCCCATCCTCTTCATTTCTTAATTTCCCCTTTCTTTTTCCCCATCCCATTTTCCCTTTCTTCTCTCCCCCTTCCTTTTTTATCTTTTGTCTCTTTGTTTGCTTCCTTTTTTCCCCTTTTCTTCCTTTTTTCCTTCCTTTTTTCCCCCTTTTTTCTTTTCCCCTGGTCCCTTCTGCCCCTCCTTATTTTTCTTCTCTCTAAAAAATGCTCAATTTTTAAAACCAGAATGAGGTGGAAGGAGGGATGTGTGTGCAAAGACACCTTAATAAAGGTACTGCC
>NW_011219903.1:0-491 GCF_000146605.3 Meleagris gallopavo | reverse complement strand
AGAAAAGAATGACAGCTACATCTAAATTGTAGGCATAAACTCCACATTAAATCTAATTTGTGTGACTGTGTCTGCTCAAGGACAATCTGAAGGACAAGGCTGAACATGGCAGTCAACAATGATTTGCCTTCTACAACAGGGAGGCATGCATCTACATACAGCAGTTTTCGGTTTTTTTAATTTTGTTTTTACCTTTTAGATTGTCTTTGCAAGATATTCACTGTGTTGGCAGCTCTTGAGTTCAAATAACTCATTTTCTTTATCTACGTTAATGTCACGTTTATGAAATGACAAGCTGCTCTTAACCAAAATGATTGTAAAATAGATATGTCACACTATGTCTGAAATAATTACAACACAAAGAGATATATAAATAATATGATGCTGAAATCTTCAGTCTGGGAAGGCAATCAAGATGTGTATATGAAGTCTGGATAAATGTGTAGAGTCTCACTACAGATCGCAGAAAAGCTGAACACACAAAGTTTGTG
>NW_011219902.1:0-480 GCF_000146605.3 Meleagris gallopavo | reverse complement strand
TTCTATCAGTTCTTGTCCAACAATTAAGCTACAGTGGCCCAAGTCCAAGCACTAGTTATATTGATCTCTATTGATCTTCTG
Organism: Meleagris gallopavo; assembly: GCF_000146605.3. NCBI lineage: Eukaryota > Metazoa > Chordata > Aves > Galliformes > Phasianidae > Meleagris > Meleagris gallopavo. Next base: position 399 of record NW_011219902.1, on the reverse strand, counting down.
ATTCACCAAAAGCTTGTGTCATCTTCAATGCTACCTATCCAAGCGATTTACATTACCTAAAGTAGTAAGAAAAAAAACAAACCCATAGGCTAAATACTGACATGAGTTATAGAACACAAACTCAGACTACCTGTAATAGAAGTCAAGCATTTAGAACTATACAAATAAACACTGTTTTATAAAAAGATGTTCTGCATAAGTTTTTATCACAAGCATCCTGTTGTCCCTTTGTACATTCTAATGTTTCATACTCTTCCACGGTCTCAATATCTGAAATGAACTTAACCAAAACATATTGCTTGCAGTTTTGGGCTCCATAATATAAAATCTTACAAGCATCCAGAGGAAGGCAACACAATTGGTAGCATGGCTGGGAGACATATCCTGTGAGAATAAGCT
>NW_011219901.1:0-329 GCF_000146605.3 Meleagris gallopavo | reverse complement strand
AAAAGCCTTCAACGAAGCTGTCCAGCACTGAAACTTTGTGGAAAAACTTTACTTAATAAAAGGCTGTATCAACAGCACAGAGGGCTTCTGAATCTGCTGTTAGATGCATAGTGCTGCATAGTTTGTTTATTTAAGGAGAAAAGCTTGAATTAATACCATAACAAAGCAGACAATCTAAATGAAAACTACAAGGAAATTCAGGAAATTCATTCCGGAGAGATTTTTTCATGTGCAGTTCCAATAATTTTTTGTTTAGAAATTTAAATGCTGTAAAACTGAGGGTTTGGGACAAAATACTTTTTTAAGGCATTTTGTTTTTCAGAGAAAAA
>NW_011219900.1:0-400 GCF_000146605.3 Meleagris gallopavo | reverse complement strand
AAAGTATAATTGCAAGTTATGTGTCTGTGTTTCCTGAAAGAATTGTAAATTAAGGGTAGGTGTTTCAAAGCTTCCCCAAAAAGTTGGATTTCTGACTCTCAAGGGAAACAAGTTGGAGGTGATGCATTTCAGAATCTTCTTGAGAATGAAGAATTTGGGAAGTTATGTATCAAATCCCTCCTGCCTCATTGCTTTTTCCAAAAAACTTTCTCACCCTCAAGTCACATTGCGTGTAATCCTAAATGTATTAATTGTATTGATGTGGTCTACAATTGATACCAAGTTGCTTGAGGAGGAACAAATAGATGTTAAGATACTTTCTGGCTACTTAGCTTCCTATTGTAGAAATACCATTTCTTTTTTTTAACTTGGCAGGCAGAGTTGCGAGCAGCTGTTTTTT
>NW_011219899.1:0-516 GCF_000146605.3 Meleagris gallopavo | reverse complement strand
CATGGAGTGGAAATCCGAGTTACCATCTCCTGCCAGCAATGGCACCAGCTCCATACAACAGCCAAACAAATGCCCAGCTCATTCCATCAAAATCCCACACCAACAGGATCCTCCACAGCTGGTTTGTAGGTCAGGGTGGGGAAGGAAGAACATACAAACGACTGTCATAAGCAGAGCTTCTTGTGCAATTGGACAGGGAATGATGTTCCTTTTTCTCCTTCCCTATTAAGTTAGTTTTCAGTCAGAGATCCCCTCCACCCCATTTCCATAACACAGTGCCAGCATAAGGAAGAGAACTATCTAGAACACTTAAAGAGAGTGTTCCTATGTGCCAAATCATGGTCTGAATCTCACTGACCTTAAAGACTTGTGGCTGCTTTGTTGTAGTGTGACAGGAACCAAAACAGGAACAAACCAAACCAAAACCAGAGCTAGATCCACTTTTTAACTTACGGGAAAGCTGCATAATATATATATTCACATCCAGGATGGACGTTTTCTTATGTATGTAAGACT
>NW_011219898.1:0-509 GCF_000146605.3 Meleagris gallopavo | reverse complement strand
ACAGATTAAACACTTCACTCACGAATAATGAAACCACAGTTTCATGAATCAGTAAGTTCAGCTGCCAGTCAATCTTCCTTTTTGTCATGTCATTTATTGTCTAACTATTTTTTTTTTTTTTTGGTTAAGATGACATTTGGATAGTTTTCTTAAAATGTTTTATTCACTTTTATATGGAATACAGGTCATCATTATTTATACCCATCATCTTCAAAACATTTTATGAAATAGAACAATGAGCATGGAATGCTATGTTCTTCATTTGCCATTTTTTACATCCTTCTCCAGCAAAAGTAGGAGTCCCACTGAGTTTACAAGATACACCATTATTTCTCTGTCACTTTCTTACTACTGGAGAATCATTATCATGAATCACAAGGAAAAAGCCTTAGAACACAGCTGCTCTACCTGAGACACTCCACATAAAATGGGAGTGGACAAGCTGAATTTAACGAGGCAGGAGTGACTACAAAGTGATACAAATACATACAAGGAGACAGCTGAAAAAA
>NW_011219897.1:0-445 GCF_000146605.3 Meleagris gallopavo | reverse complement strand
GGGGTGTCAGGGCTGAAGGAAAGGCTGCTCAGTCTGAAGGGTAACACAGGATTCCGTGCCAGTGCTGCCCTCCAGCAGCACGGTGGGCAAAAGCAGGATGCCAAGCGCCAGATGTCCATCCTTTTCCTCCGGGGGATGTTATTCCAAAGTCCTCCTGGATGGAGCTCGGGGGCTTATGATGGCCCTGGGATGTGCTGATGGGATCCTGCAGTCTGACTGCTGGGTTTCTTTCCTTTTTTTCCCCTTTTTTTTACTTTTCCCTGTTTAAGGCTGTTGATGATGTCAAGAAAGGCTACATCAAAGCAGAGGAGAAGTCCTACCAGCTACAGAAGCTCTGTGAGCAGAGAAAGATGGTCATGGTGAGTTGTCCCACCTGTCCTGCTTGTTTCCTCCAGCGAGCACCTTGCAGTGCCGTACCCAACACCAGGCAGAGACAAAACCTTGT
>NW_011219896.1:0-415 GCF_000146605.3 Meleagris gallopavo | reverse complement strand
ATGGTCTGGCTTAAACGCAGCTAAATGTTTGTTAGCTTGAGGTGGACCCCTCGGGGTGGCCCATCCCTGCCTGCATCAAGCTGTGCATCCGCAGCCAGGGAGATGCTAATTCTTTCAGAGTAAATAAAGTTGGTTTTTTTTTTCCTTGGCTCAGCTTTTAAGCAAACTGCTGAAAGCCCTTTTCTCTCTTTGCCTCTCTGCACTTCACTGCTACAGCTTGCACAAGGGATGGGGGAAGTTCTGCAGCTCTGCTGGAAATGCTGCAAGAAGCCAATAGGGGGAAACTCCCAGAGAGGGGGGTCACCCAGGGGTCTGCTGGAGTCCCTGCTTTAGGAGGCTGGCAGGAAGTTTTAGTGGCCAATTTTAGTTCCATTGACATGTCAGCTGGAGCTGCTATTTTGTGTGTGTGTGGACA
>NW_011219895.1:0-576 GCF_000146605.3 Meleagris gallopavo | reverse complement strand
ACACCATGCCATACTCTAATTACAATTCTACATTAACATAAGTCCTTGCATTGGAATGACCTGTATCAGAAGACATCCAGGGAATGACTGGAAGAAGTGAAAAACAAGACTCCAAAGGAGTCTTAAAATGTGTTATATGTCTACAAATGTGTCCTACCCAGATTTCAGTGGAAATACTATGTATCTACATTGCCCCTTCCAACCAAAGCTTGGTTAACATTTACAGAAGAGATAATGATTCTACCCAAATAAAAACTTATATTGAATTCTACTGGAACATTGCAGTTCAGAATTTAAGTTATGTATGGATCTCCAAGGCAAAATAAAAAGTCAGTTTCAATTTATCTACAGGTTTCAGTTTTCTATTTTTTAATAGCACTAAAGCACAATAAATACTAACAAATAGCGCCTAAGGTGTGACACTCAAAATATTCTAATAATAATAGTTCTAATAATAATAATTCTAGTAATAATTTCACTTTTTTTAACTTTTTTTTTAAACATCAACAGTACTTGGAAGTCCAAAGCAGAATGCAAATTTTGATGTGATATTTTCTTCTTCTCACCCCTCATATA
>NW_011219894.1:0-507 GCF_000146605.3 Meleagris gallopavo | reverse complement strand
GTAATTAAGTAAGAATGACTCATTAATCTTCGCAGAATTGCAGTACTTTAAAAGAAATGACCATTAAACAACCACAATCAAATAGTTGAAAGACCAATTAAAACAAAAAGCAATGCTGCGACTAATAAAATTAACGCCACCAAGTGCATCATATTCTTCCACATCTCAGTAAAAAAAAAAAGAAAAAGGAAAAAACAGACGTTTGATGACATAAAAATAACTCAAGTTTTCAGCTACACAACAGAATATCTTAAAAAATTATCTCATTCAAGCTAGAAACCTGTCATAAAGATTGCCGTGCGTTTGTCTGCTTGTGTAACAGCAGCTTTAAGGTGCAAACAGTTCAGGTGATAAAATAGCAATTAAAAAGATTTTACGCAACTTTCATTTCACACTGCCTCTCTTCTTAAAAATATATTAGTGATCCTGCAGCTTCTCAGATAATCACCACAAACATTTAGTCAATGCAGTCAGTTTTCTCCGTTTATCTATCAGAAAGAGTGCCAT
>NW_011219893.1:0-427 GCF_000146605.3 Meleagris gallopavo | reverse complement strand
CTGGTCGTTTTATTTATTTCTGGAGAAAGAGAAGGAGAGAAAAAAAAGTTACATTGCAAAATGCTATTTCTGTTTGTGGTGCCTTCAAGTCCCACTGAAATCTGCACGAATCAACAGCGGCTGAACCCACGAGAAACGACGCATTCTAATTAAGATTTGCATAGCTGCCCTCAAGTCAGGATACCCTGAAAATATCTGTCCAGGCATAGGTATATTATATAATTTCACATGTTATTAGGTCTTATCCAGAGACTGCTGGAATACAGGCTGAGATCCCATTGGTCTCAGTGGGCCTCAGATCTCTCTCCTTTGTAAATAACCTTGGATTCTACCACTGCGGCTCTCACAAGCATCCATACGGGGATATTCTCAGGGCTTCTCACAAGAAGAAGAAAAGATGAAGTTGAAGCCATCCATGAAAGGTACT
>NW_011219892.1:0-455 GCF_000146605.3 Meleagris gallopavo | reverse complement strand
TTTTCACACCCAAATGAAAATAATTAATGAAACAAAATTCTATTAAAACAGTTGCATCTAGATCTAGTTTTGACTCCAGGCTGTCCAGAATCAGAAGTTTGGAATTGCTCAGAAGTGTTTGAAGAAAAATGTTGAAGCTGGACTGCTTCAGGCTTGAGTTTGCTTGTGTAACATTTAAAATCATTCAGCTGTAGGAACAGCTCTGTATTCCTTAACTTTGTTATTTACTGAGTATTTTTGTCACCTTAGTAACGTCTAGAAAGGAAATGCTCACTATTAGTATAACTTCTTTGTCAATGCTTTGCTTCTTTGTTTTCTGCCTTTTATGTCTCTGCCCTTACTTTTTTTTTTCCTTCCTTTTGCATTTCCTCGCTGTTAGTAATTTCCTATTCCTTTATAACATGGGCTTCATTCACATCTCCCCCCGTGCTAACGCCTAAGTTTTTAGTTGTTAA
>NW_011219891.1:0-574 GCF_000146605.3 Meleagris gallopavo | reverse complement strand
CTGGCTGCGCCGGCTCCGCCAGAGGGGGTTTGTTTTTGGGGTCGATGTGAGCGGCCCCACGGCCATCGCCCCGCTCTTCTTGGCACCTATGCACCTCATTAGCAGCGAGCGGCTGCGGTGGTTTATTTTCCTGCCGTGTTTTTTTGGGGGGTCTCTCCGTGTTTGGGGATTTCCAGGAGCAGCAGTGGGACACTGGGCAGGTGTTGCTGCTTGACCTTTCCCATTGGGGCTGTCGTTGTGGGGTTGGATTTGGGCATGGTGGAAAGCAACACCGCTCCAGGTGCCCCCAACCCTGCCAGGGCTGGAGGGGATCTCTGTGTCTCGGGGAGAACATAGGGGTTTTGGGTGCAGATTGGCATCGACTTGCTTGGGGGAGGAGAGTGTGGGAGGGAAAAGTCAATTGCAGCTGTGCCGGAGCTATCTTACAAAGAAGAAATTCTTTTCCCGAGGGCTTTTGGCGCATTGGCTGCTGTTTCTCCCCCCTCCTTTCCCTCCGCAGAACAACTCATCTCCCCACCGAGGAGCACCTCCCTTCCTTTCAGGTGCCTGCAGTGGGGAGAGGGCCTCAGTACCT
>NW_011219890.1:0-490 GCF_000146605.3 Meleagris gallopavo | reverse complement strand
GGTGATGGGTAAACAGCTGGACTGGATGATCCTTTAGTAAGGGTCCTTTTTCCAACCTTGGTGATTCTATGATTCTACAATCCTCTCTTTTTCTAAGCTGAGCTCTGAATGTTCCCAGCTTCACAGAATTCTGCTTAACAATACCTTTACAGACTTAGCTGTCAGTTTTTGCATCAACCACAAGCTGACTAAATGGTTGCTCAACTTACTGCAGATGTAAAAGGGAGTCATTCATGACTAACCACGCCAAGAGGACATGTATTAACATGCCTCTGCCTGCATGGCTCTGCAGTGGAGTTTTCTGATTTTTCTTTTTAAAACACTTCAAAATAAATGCCTCTTTTGTCTGGGCTGCCACAGTGTTTATGGACTCCACCGCAATGGTGAGCTCAGCAGCCTGCCTGTAAAAGGCAGAGCAGCTCTACCTAGTACCTGCAAGTATGAGAAAAGAGGAACAAACTGCCAGAGAACAAACGAGCAGTGCTTAAAT
>NW_011219889.1:0-409 GCF_000146605.3 Meleagris gallopavo | reverse complement strand
TAATCTAATCAGTCCTTAAGATACTTGTATGTATGTTGTAATTTTTTCCCCCTTTAAAAATTAATTTACAATTTTCAAGACAAAGCAATGTCTGAGAACAATTCAGTGGTTGCTTTTGTGTCCTATCTTTTAATTTTCTTTATCTGATTGGTTTTTTGTTGTTTTTTTTTTTTGGTCCCAGTTTCCAGTTTCCTGAACCTCATCTACTCCTTTGATACTGCAAATGCTTTCTGTTCCTGTCCTGTGCTTGTGCTGATTTCTCCGTGCTGATTTGCTCTCAGCCAGTCAATGGAGGCTTTGCAGCAGGTGAAAAAACAAGAGGCAACTCGTAAAATTGGGTCTTGTGCTTGCTATGCAATTGTCGCTGCCTAGATGCTATATGGTTCTTTTAAACTTATGCTACAGGAAA
>NW_011219888.1:0-394 GCF_000146605.3 Meleagris gallopavo | reverse complement strand
TTTTTTTTCCTCTTACATTCCTTCTTTTTCACTGTAAAATTGATGATGATTATCTAGTTACTACAGTTCATCACCTGAAGGGTACAAAAATGTTTGTATTAGGAGAAAATTTGATTGGAGAGAAAATAACCTAAATCCCCTTTCCTTTTTTTCTCTTTCTGTTGTTGTTGGAATGCTACTTTCTCAGGTGTATAAAATGGAAGGTGCAAAGATGCATGTCTTGAATCATGACATTACAGCAGACTCTCTTAGAATGCAAGAAATCATATTTTGTGTATTAAAGTAAGGATAAGACTTTTAAAATAAAGTAAGTGTTTGGACAGTTACAATGAGGAGACTGCTTCAAAAGTCAAAATAGATGGCTTTAATTCTCTTCCTATTTACATTATTGTTT
>NW_011219887.1:0-476 GCF_000146605.3 Meleagris gallopavo | reverse complement strand
GGGAGTGGCTCAGCTCAGTGCTGTCTGATTCCTGTCTGATTCTGTGCATGGGGTGCTCCTGTGCCGTGCACGTGCCCCGTGTCTTGTTCAGCACCCTGGAAATGGCACTGAAGAGGGGGCTGGTGCTGGCCGCATGCAAAAGCAGAGGCGTTTTTGCTCTGCAGTCTTGCTCTGGGAGATAGGTGTGCCCAGACCTGCAGCAGTGTTCCTCTCTGTCTTTCCTGGACAGTTTCCCGTCACGGACGAAGTTTCCAAGATGTGTTCCAGTGAACGGGCCAGTGCGTTCCTCCTGACTTGTACACAAATGCTACAGAAGGTGAGCAGGTCTCCCTCCTCCGGCCTCACAGGAGGCAAACAACCGTGCTGGGTGCAGGCTCTGCGCTGGAGCTGCCTGAGGGGGCGGCAGGATGATGCGCCTGGGTCGTGGCCCTCCAGGAACTCTGCCCAACTTCTCTCCTTCTGCCGGGCAGCTGATG
>NW_011219886.1:0-386 GCF_000146605.3 Meleagris gallopavo | reverse complement strand
AAGGAGATGGATGTGACTGAACGAGGTTTGTGGGCTTTGCATGGATGGATGGATGGAGCCCTGCAGCAAGAATTGGCTGCCATAGTGCCCAGTAGATGTCCTTCCTGGTTAAACTTCTCCAGAAAGAAATGGGTGGGTTGGCTTGGTGTTTTTTGTTTTGTTGGTCGTTTGGTGGTTTTTTTTTGAGGAGTGTTAAGAAGGAAGAGAGCAGGGATTAACACCAAATCAAGATTCTCCTGCAGAGTCCAAAATTCAGCTGGGACAGCCGCTGGGACAACAGCAGGTTGTCTTCTGAGAATACATTCAATGGACACAACAGCACAGGATCAGTGCAAGCAAATGTCAGTCTCCCCCCCTTCACAGGATGAAACAATTGCTGTTGGCAG
>NW_011219885.1:0-331 GCF_000146605.3 Meleagris gallopavo | reverse complement strand
AAAAAAAAAAAAAACAGAGTAGAAACAAAGCTACATCGTTTCTCCCCTTCAGGAATTTACTAGAGTTCTTTCACTTCTGTACTAACATCTCCTTTCAGTTTTGAATACTCAATAAATTATGGAGGTCTTCCTGACCAGTTGGAGTTGATTTACGTGACATGCATTCTGTTCCTTCTAAATACACTTAACCTGGAAACAGAAGTTAAATACACTTAGGCAGCCAACTAAACAACATTAAGTTGACAAATCTCACGTGTCTGTTTTCTCTTTGTCTCCAAGCAGCCAGTTCTTTGGAGGCCAGTTCTTCTGGGCTCATTTTTATTAGATGGTC
>NW_011219884.1:0-677 GCF_000146605.3 Meleagris gallopavo | reverse complement strand
CGTGCGGTGAGACGCGGATTGCAGTGCACCATGGAAAGTGAGGTAGCCCTAGATTTTTTAAGATGCTTCTTAGAGAAGCGAGGGGTAGAGTCTGTGACTCTAAAGCAATTGCCTGGGTTGCTAGCCTATGGTAAAGGGGAAGAGCTCTTTGCTCGTTCTCAGGATGTTCTAGGAGAGGAGGAATGGCTCAAGTTAGGGGATGTCCTTTGGTATAAGGTAATTGATGACAACAAAGGGGCTAAAAAACTAATGAAGCCCTGGAGAGATGTGATAACTTGTATCAGGAGGTATAGGTTAGAACGGCAGGAAGCTGCCTCAGCTTTGCGCCAGTTAGAAAGTCTGCCCGAAGACGCTGGACGCTTAAAGGTCGGGGGGGATTACGTTCCGATACCCTCCTCGGGAGGACCAGCTCCGCTCCGCACTAACGGCCTCTCGCAGGCAGGGGCTTCGGCGATCCCGTCTGCCCCCCCAGGGACGATATAGAGGAAGAAAGTGAGGATGAGGGGCTGGAAAAACTGGATTGTGAGGTTAAAATATTAACAGAGCGGTCACGTAATCTGGAAATCTGTATGCGGGTCCTGTCCTACCGATAGCGCCTGTTGCTCCACCGACTCATCCGGCAGCGCCGCCCGACTGAACTGCGGAGAGATCGTTTCGCGCGCCCGCACCGCTCTGCC
>NW_011219883.1:0-523 GCF_000146605.3 Meleagris gallopavo | reverse complement strand
AAGCTCTGCTGTAAGAGATTTGAGTGGTTTAGTACCAAACAAATAAACAACAAACAACCATGAATCACTCTCTTTAAATCCTAAGTTCTTTTTTTTTTTTCCTAACTTCTTTGCACGTCTCCTGGTTTACTCCTGTTCTGAAATGTTTGTGATGACAGGGAACAGAATATACTGGGATGAACTTCTTTTTCTTTCCACACAAAGGGATAAGCCTGAGAGTTACGAAACCCAGATGCCGAGAATGCCCTCTGCGGATAACACACGGCTCAGACCTCACGGCACTGATCTGCCGTCCCCGTCTGTCACAGCTGATGATTACTCCTAAGCTACCCCGTCACAGCTGCTTGATGCCGAACTCTGTCGCTTGTTTTGCAGGGAAAGAGAGCTCTCTCTACCTAAGCGATCGTTCTGGAGCCGTTTCCCATACTGACATGCAATTAACGTTTGCTCAGAAGAGGGCAGCAAATAGCTTTTAATCTCCTGTTTGCTCTTACTGGTGAAACCGATGTGGGGCCGGGGCTTG
>NW_011219882.1:0-523 GCF_000146605.3 Meleagris gallopavo | reverse complement strand
GAACTAAGTAATGGATGTTCACTCAAGACTTCTGCTGTTGTAGATGAAGAAACAGATGTTAGAAGAAAAGACCAATCTTGTGACTCATCGTTCTGGAAGAAATGCATTGTCCGTTTCTCACGGCGCGTGGATTGTTCTTCCCACAGGCTCAGTGTCATTATCAGCGTTGTTATTTGGTAGATCCTTGTAGATGATCTTGAATTTTGAATGATTTACTTATATGGACACTTGTAAATTGTAAAATTTTTCTTTTTAATTTAATATTTTTACAACATTTAATGTTAAGGCATGAAACAAAACCTGTGAAAACTATGAGAAGGGTGCATCTTTCTCAAGGAAGTCAGTATTTTTAACTGATAGAATCATACCGTGCCTGGTAAAAATCGTGTCAGTGGTTTGGACTCCAAAAATACAGCAGGAGTTAAATCCTAATGGTGCAAAGGAGCTGTATTTTGAAATTTGCAGTGCTCATTGCTTGTTTTATTTTGAACTGCGGTATACAGTAGGAGTAGGTCTATGACTC
>NW_011219881.1:0-371 GCF_000146605.3 Meleagris gallopavo | reverse complement strand
GGAGACATTGGTGACATTTTAGACCAGGGAATTAGATTTCAAAGTAGCCACGAGGGCATTTATTAAATTCATGAAATGTTAATCTTCTAATAGTAATATATAAGCTATTTTTTATATGAATTAGCCATGAATCACAAAAGGTAATAGAACTGCTAAATCACACAGAGGCTATGTTCTGTACTAGTGGGTAATTTCTTTTTATTTTCTTCCTCTGAAGTAGTTTTAAAGACACAAATCAAAAAATATACAAATATTTGAAAATATTTTGTTTGCCCTTTTGATGATGGAGCTCCAACAAGCCTTGTCTTAGGCTTCACGACCTTGAGAAAGGACAAAACTCAGAGATGGAGAAAATCACATTAAAGGCAATA
>NW_011219880.1:0-460 GCF_000146605.3 Meleagris gallopavo | reverse complement strand
AAGAGGAGATCAAGATCAGGAGAAGTGCTAAATCCAGCAGCAATCGCAGCACTGCGTACAGCCAGCAGCTCAGGTAACAGGCTGAAGAGACACACAGCGCAGTGTGAATCCTGAATCTTGAAGTGCTTCTGTGCTCCCCCCTGTACAGCAAAACGTGGAGCCAGTAATTTTTGTGCAACTCATCTGAACACGTGTCCCATCTGATGCCACTGGCTTCAGCAGAGCTGGCTGCTTCATTGAGCCCAGCAAATTCAATTGTTTGATATAGAAGCACTCAAGCTCTGCTTACTCTTTACAGGCGCTGTCCAGGTGCCAGCGTGGAGAAAAAACACACTTATTTCCTGTAACCCCAAGCATGGCAACACTTTCCCAACAGAACCTTGCAGGTTTCTCGCACAATACATCAACATGTTGTTTCTATGTAAATAAGGCAGGTTCCTATCTTCAATCATCGAACTTT
>NW_011219879.1:0-352 GCF_000146605.3 Meleagris gallopavo | reverse complement strand
GCCCCAGCTGAGCAGAATGTGATGAGGGATCCTAGGAGAGCAATCCCAGTTTTATACCTGGAGGGAAACAAACATCATTCTCAGTTCACTGTAAGTGAACATGCAGGGATTCTCTGAAGCATCAGAAAGAGATTGACTGATGTGCACAGGTCCTCCAGAATGTGTGTGTATATACATAGCATACATACAATGGCATGGTGGCTTCCCTGGAAGGAGATACTTAATTAAAAGATTGCAGGTTTTTTTTTAATTAAATATATAAATATATATTTATAAAATTTAAAATTTATTTAAATATATAATATATAAATATATATATATATATACATACACACGCACACACATAAAAGTC
>NW_011219878.1:0-508 GCF_000146605.3 Meleagris gallopavo | reverse complement strand
AGACTGACAATCAGAAAGTTTCACGTACTTAATGAATTGCTTGAATCATAATCCCCAAAATGCCTTCTGTTACAGTTATCTGAATATATTTCGTAACTTTTTAACTTGCTTGTAGGAAATATATTATCCACTTGTGATTTAATACTAGTTTGAAAAAGAGGCAACACAAGAAGAACACATTTTTAGCCAGTAATTTGTTATCAAAATTATTTTTCACTGAAATTTATTTTAAATACTTTTATCTGAATTGAAATCTTAAGCCTAGCTTTTAGCACCTGCTACAAGACATAATTTGGTTTTGTGTTTTCTGGGCAGGGAATATGTTGCTAGATGAAGATAGCAAAGCTGTATGAGCAAACTTTGAATCACTGTATCTGTATGTAATGTTTACATATGGACATGAAACACAGATGGTCTTAAGGAGTTGCTGATTTTTTTCTGCCTTTGTGTTTGTAATATGGCTTTGTGTTTTGTTGGTTGTTTTTTGTTTTTGTTTTGTTGTTGTTGT
>NW_011219877.1:0-342 GCF_000146605.3 Meleagris gallopavo | reverse complement strand
TAAAAAAAAGTAAAAGAGTCAGTTTGGTGCAGGAAGAGGAAAATTGCACCTGTGGACATAAAAACTTATGGTTGTTTTCTTTTCTTTCATTTGCAGCTAACTTGCAAGAAAAGCTGACAGATTTTCTGCCAAAACTACTAGATTGTTCTACAGAGATTAAAGGTTTCAATGACCCGCCAAAGTTACCCTCCTACTCCACACATGAACTGTGTGAAAGATATGCCCGAATCATGTTGTCACTCAGTCGAACTCCAGCCGATGGAAGATAAATTCTGCAACCTTCCTGAGCACATTGTATAAACTTTTTAGTTCTTAAACCTTGCCTTCCTGTCACAGGGTTTG
>NW_011219876.1:0-501 GCF_000146605.3 Meleagris gallopavo | reverse complement strand
TGGTATGCACAGTTCCGGAGGCAAAAGAAGACACTGTTGAAGCAAGAATTCAGGATGCTCTCCGTTTGGCCTTCCAGTGCTGTCTCCACAGTGCTGGAAGGGGAGAGAGAAGTCTGTTGGACGCCGTGCCTTGAGGCTATGGGAAGGAGGACGTGGACCTCCATGGGGAGGAGGAAGCCTCCCTGCCAGCTTCAGGGCTGCCAGGAGCCTGCCCTGGGGCCATGCTAGCCAAATGTGGGTCTGGGCAGCTACCTCATGTTGGCAAAGCTCTTCATGGCTTCCTGCTTTATTTCTGAGCCCAAAGTGTGCTTGGGCTCCTCATCGATCAGCACCTACAGAACCAAGAGGGATGGGATGGGTGGGACGTGGCAGCCACCAGAAGACACTTCCGTGTCCATGCTCAATTTTCCCCGTGCCAGCCTTGTCCACAAAAGGGTGCAGGGGAGTCCATGCCCCCATTTCCAGCCCACTGCCTATCTCCCCACCTGGACATTCGCTGCC
>NW_011219875.1:0-529 GCF_000146605.3 Meleagris gallopavo | reverse complement strand
CCTCTTATATTTCAGACAACACAAAAATATTTAGTTGTATCCTGTATTGTTGACAAAGAAAAGAGAAATCTGATTCTGCTCTTATTTGGACTGTGCTGTCTTGAGTTTGGCTGTTTTGGAAGCCCTGTTTTTCATGGTAGTGAGTTCTCACGAATGTTATCAATTTAAGAGTAGAGAATACTGAGGGCTTTCTGTTTGTTTGTCTTTCCTTCTCCTTCATTTTCCTTGTTTTGGCTTTCTAAATATTTAAAGGAAAAACAGAGGTTCTTGTTTCTGAGATCAACAGAAAGATATAATTGCTCAGTTTTCTTTCTGCCTTGTTTTTGTTCTGTGGCATGGCGACCACTAATTTACAGCAAACTCCCAGCAATGCTTCTTCCCAAACTTTCCTTATTGCTGGCTGTCCCACTAAAAATCTCATCTCAGCAGGCCCTAGAAATGAGAGCTCTTTTTTTTTTAACCATTCATATTATCGAGCTGTCCATCAGCAGCAAGAGTCTGCAATACTGGTTTTCAAGAAATACCACAA
>NW_011219874.1:0-453 GCF_000146605.3 Meleagris gallopavo | reverse complement strand
ATTCTCTGAGACACTGGAACACGTGTCTAGCAGCTGTATTCCAAAGGGGCGGTTCAGTGGCCGCGACCTGATGCATGTTGTGAAGGCTCTTGCTTCTAAGTTAATGGAGGAGGCAGTTCCTACAAGACCAACTTCAGCGCTGGCCCAAGCCACAGCAAAAGGGTAAGTCCTCTGACACCGACACAGGGAAACGGTTCCCGTGCAGAAGCCGCCCTGCGCAGGCAGAGCAGCTCTAAGCTGAGATTCCTGCCTTTACTGAAGTTGCGCTCTCAAGTCTGAAGCTTGTGCCTACCTGAAAGCCATGCTTGCCTCTCCACCAGGGGCTCAGCTCCTTTGCTGGCATAGCAATAACGCACACGATGTCTCCCACCTGCAAGAGATTGCAACGTCAATCCCAGCTTCAGCACGGCTGGGAGGAAAGCACGGCTCAAATGACTGCATTCTTCTGCATTG
>NW_011219873.1:0-363 GCF_000146605.3 Meleagris gallopavo | reverse complement strand
CCGAGTAAATTGCCCCATGATGAAAAAACCAAACTCCTGCGTTTGCACCAACTCCTAAGCCATTTGTTCAAGAGATGGGTTTTTAGGCTCATCCCACTATCGTTTCCTGCCACTGAAGGTACAGATGTAATAACCACCTGCACACCTGTTCCCTTCAACTACCCGCCCCAGTCGCCTGAAGTCATCTTTGATAGCCTTCAGGCTTTTTCTTACCAACTTCTTCACTGCCAGCCTGTACTATCAATAGTGGATAGTAGTCAGAAGGGCAGATCAGTCTGGGAAGTATCCTAGCAATGTCCCTGACTCGTGCCCCAGGGAGGCAGCACACCTCTCTGTGGGTAGGTCGGGCCGGCATATAGGGCC
>NW_011219872.1:0-436 GCF_000146605.3 Meleagris gallopavo | reverse complement strand
CCACACACAGAGCATACCGCAGTACACCCATGCTACCAAACGTCTAGACCTAAAAATAAAAGGACAAGTTTACAAACCTGAAGCACCTCCAATGGCTTACTGACAGATTGCATTGTCTGCCCTTGCCAAAGGCTACATATAGCCCATGAAAAGCTGGCTCTTTCCCTCCGCAAAAAAACCTTATGGTCCCAAAGAAAGCACATAACCTTCATTCAAACGTTCCTCCACTCAACTTAAAGCACCACTAAAACCCATATCTTCATCTCAGCTCATCACCCTGCTGCAGTACCTTGTTTCTACAAGGATTTCTCTGGCAAAAATGAAATCAAACCCATCACAAGGGATTTGGCACAGTTACGTGCTCCTGCCTACAACGAGAGCTGGCAGCAGTCACCTGTGAGGCTCTGCTGCTGTTCTCTTTATGTACAGGCACAAC
>NW_011219871.1:0-418 GCF_000146605.3 Meleagris gallopavo | reverse complement strand
ATTCTGAAGCATATAGTGAGACTATTAAACAAGAATGTATGTAAACAAACAAACAAAAAAATTGAAACAAATGCTTTCCACTGGAACAAGACAGCCTAGACTTTAATTTAACTGAACAAAAAGCAGTGTGAATTTGCCCTGGGGAAAGCTACAAAGAATTTATTATTTCAGTGCAACACTTAAAATCATAAAGGCAAAACCACCACCACCAACAAAAAAATAGCAATTACTATTCTTTGTTTATAAAGGAGGGCAAAACTAGATTTTTTTTTTTCTTAAATCTCTCCTGTCCAAGATGAGTAAGAGATACAGACTTGTGTGTAAGCTTGAGTATGAATTAACGTTATAGCATGGGCACGTTCTTTTTAGCCGATTCATCTTGTACACTGGTGAACTCTGCTTTACACGACAAATAATA
>NW_011219870.1:0-540 GCF_000146605.3 Meleagris gallopavo | reverse complement strand
CTTGACTGACAGTAGCTGAGCATCGTTTCACCCTTTGGCTCACAAAGCCACAGTGTCTGTCAACACATTCTATCACTCTCTGCTTATGCAGTACAATTTTTTTCTTCTTCTTCTTCCTTTCTCTTCTCTTTTTTTTTTTTCCTTTATGTATTCATCACTAGGCTGCAGACACCTAGTTAATCCATTTAGAACCTATCAGCTCTGTTCATCAGCTCATAAACCCATTACCTCGGAGGCGCTGCGCTCAGGGACACAGGTGCCAGACCAGTGCACAAAACCCAATTGAGTTATGTAGCAGGCAGCAAGGCCCTTGGATTCATGATTCTGCCTGCATGGGGAATTGCACGCGTTATGTGGCAGCAGCCACTTTATTAAATATCGATTTAAATCACAGCCTTTAATCAAATCTGATAGAAGACCTTTCTCACCTCCTGTCTCTCCTCCCTGCCATGCCTTCTCCATGCTCCCCTCTATCCCCCAGCTCCACACGGGTCTGCCTGATGACAGCAGAGCTCAGGAATGAATAGTTAGCAAGCGGTT
>NW_011219869.1:0-437 GCF_000146605.3 Meleagris gallopavo | reverse complement strand
TGGTGAACTGGCTTTAATTCCAGATGGTAACTTAAAATATCTGAACCTTAGTCAGAACCTGTAAGGTATTCTAGAGAGGATAGGAATCAATTAATGATTTAGAAGGGAAGCGAGCAAGCTGACAGATGGGTGCATACCCAGATGGACACATAGTTGTGCCCGTTTAGTATTTTTATTTGAATTTGGTTCTAAGGGAATGTAATAAAACATATGGGGGTACAGACACCAGAAAGTAACTGTACAATCCTAGAACCAGGAACAGGGTACAAGTGGGGCTTGTGGGAAAGGGAACCTTTCAGGGCAACAATCGCAAATTGATTTTTTTTCAGCACCTAAGCTGTGGCTCATCCTAAAGCCACAAGTCTTCAGTGCAGGCAGAGAACTGGGCAACAGCTGCAGGGCCCGTGCAGTCTTTGCCATGCAGCTGGGCAGCCCTG
>NW_011219868.1:0-345 GCF_000146605.3 Meleagris gallopavo | reverse complement strand
ACCCTGTGCAGTCAGGTTGGGCTATGATACCTCTAACTTCAGCAGATAATTCTCTTTTTCTGAAATCTCCATAGAAGCATTTCCCTTCGGCAGTTGCTTTGGGAACGCTCCCAAAGAGAAATCAGGATACAGATTATGCAAAATAATGCAGTAAATGCTAGCATAAGGCTGAATAAAATAAATTAAAATAGAAAAAAAAAAAAGACAAAAGAAAAAATAAATTCATTGGAAAGAAGATTTCAATACACTGATCCAAAAGAAATGAGCTGTATAATCAAGTCATGGCAGAAAAAGGAAACTGAAGGAAGTTGAAAAAGAATAGAAAAAAGTCATGCATGTCACATG
>NW_011219867.1:0-409 GCF_000146605.3 Meleagris gallopavo | reverse complement strand
TGTGAGCTGCTTGCTGTTACTAATTATGTGCTGCACTATTGGTTTGTCTTTGGGTGTTGGCTTTCTATTCCTGGAATCTTGCAAATATTTTAGACAATCAGCCTATTGTTTAGCAAGTGCTCTACACACACTGCAGGCCTTTTGTGAATTTCTGTTAAAAAATAATAAAAGAATGACTAATGGAGCATGAACAGTGCTTGTGACACTGTAATCCATTGTGTAACTTCTGAGAGCAGAATTTGCATTCCTAGAAAGCTTGTTCACGGTCAAACATAGGACATTCTCTTTATGGCTCATGGGAAACATGTACCATATATTCAGCTAAGGATGCTGCTTTAAGGATCAAACTTTAAAAAAAAAAGTACATTTTCTTTCCCTGGAACATGAAGTCAGACTGAGACCTGGGTTT
>NW_011219866.1:0-390 GCF_000146605.3 Meleagris gallopavo | reverse complement strand
ACAAAATAAAAAATAAAAATAAAAATAAAAATAAAAATAAAAATAGAAAAAAGAAGAGAACAAAATATGTTAAAAAAACCTCACAGTTCTGCACTCTAGACACAAAGTCTAGTTTTGTTTAACACTGAACAGCATACGGATTTCAATAGTGAAAGCTGGAGAGAGATCTCACCACTTTCCCCAGCTGAGGTAAAGGAGCATTGCTGTTTTTACTAAAATCATAGAATCACCAAGGTTGGCAAAGATCTCCAAAATCATCCAATTCACCCATTCACCTGCCACTGATATTTCCCCACTAAACATCTAAATGTTTCTTGAATGCTTCCAGGGATGGTGATTCAACTACCACTCCAGAATCTGACCATTTCTTTCAGAGAAGTTTTTTCCTAA
>NW_011219865.1:0-302 GCF_000146605.3 Meleagris gallopavo | reverse complement strand
AACTGATACCCACATCTTCTAATTGCCTTGTGTGTTCTGAGGTAGAACAGGCGCATCTGAATCCAGGATTGTGAAAAACTATTCAACTGCAAATCTAAGGCAGCAGTTGATCTTGTGTATTTTGGTTATTTATTTACTTTTAGGATACAGCTATTTTTTGAAAATCTTGAATTCTTCAGAGGTTTCTCCCATTCTGCTAAAATATCTTATTGCTTGATTTTGACTGTTGCTTTTTGAATTGTCAGAAGTACAAAAATATTCAAGGATACAACCCATATTCTATTACTCTTACATCAAATCTT
>NW_011219864.1:0-501 GCF_000146605.3 Meleagris gallopavo | reverse complement strand
GTGCGTGGCAAGCCCGGCCTGGTGAAGCAGCGGACTCAGGAGATCGAGACCCGGCTGCGGCTGGCCGGCTTGACTGTCTCTTCCCCTTTGAAGAGGTCCAATTCTCTTGCCAAGCTGGGGTGTCTTAACCTGTCTTCCGAGGACCTGTCCAGCGACATGGATGTGTCGACCATCACGGGCTCCAAGGAGGCCGTTTCCAGCGAGTCTTCCGGGCTCTGTGAGCCGCCCTCTGCCCCAAGGGGTGCAGATGTTGGCTCCAAGATGTCAGCCAAGCCGGCACTTGGGAACATGAAGACTCCACTTTGGCTTGGCAAAAGCTGATGCCTTCTGTGGGGGAGTTGGGGCTGGATATTTGTTGTTGGTTTTTTCTTTTTATTTTCTAAGGCATTTATTCATTGCACCAATCATCTGACTTGCACCATCATCTGATGCCACCTCTTCTTTCCCTCCTTGTACTCTTAAGTGAGGAGAAAAGAAAGTAATGGGTCATGGATGGCACAA
>NW_011219863.1:0-313 GCF_000146605.3 Meleagris gallopavo | reverse complement strand
GAATGGAAGAATAGATTTCTGTGTCTTGTAGTAGAATAACCTTTCATTTTAGATGCTAGTTTGGCACTTCAATTTCTATTTTTCTTTCATAACCTTGCTAATTAGGTTGAATTTGAGGTTAAGACTAGCCTCATGGACTTTTTTTTTTTTTTTAAATGCCTTTCTGTGCCTCTGCTTGTGTAATTAAGCAGTCTTATTGCAATGTGATTTCATTATTTTAAAACATTTTAATTATTTATGAATATTTGGAACGCAAATTTTGTCTTTCAGTTTGATTAGGACCTCTTGCAGACTTAATAATGCTTGTAAATTT
>NW_011219862.1:0-460 GCF_000146605.3 Meleagris gallopavo | reverse complement strand
CTCTACTGGCACTCCGTATGAATGAGCAGAATCCAAGGGATTGCTGCACGTCTTTTGTTAATGCAAACGAATTTTATATCAGTGTTTGAATTTGATTTCTTATTATTTTTTTTTATTCCTTCAAATTCTTAGTAAAGTTTGTTTTTTTTTAATTTTAATTTAATTTATTTATTTATTGGTAGCTCCAGTTTCTTTCAGCTCTGGTTTGTCCAATGTTATGAAATCCATGACTTCACAAGAAAGAATCGACAATAAAATCCAGTCTTCATGCTCCAAACAGATGTTACAGTTATACTGATACATTAACAGCACTGGAAAGTATCCTCAGGGACTGGAATTCAATCATCTATACAGGTAAGTTTCTTCAGCTTTTGGCCCCAGTCCAATTAGTTCTTACCTGAGCAATTTCTGGGAATTAAGTTAGCATACATCAGGGATCATTCTCGATAGGCAGTATGGA
>NW_011219861.1:0-620 GCF_000146605.3 Meleagris gallopavo | reverse complement strand
TTGTTATTGACTTGCTAGGAATTGGGTCAGATCTGAAAGCTTCACCTCCTGTCCGTTTATTTTTGAAGTATTTTTCAAGGAATAATTTTGAGACATCTTAAAGTATTTTCAACAAACACTATCTGCTCTTTTGCCAGCAAGCTTTTCATAAGCAAGAAAAGTTTCTTCTCCTTTAATATCTAGCAGTACACAATCAAGTAATAAAGTAATGCTGACTTAGATAATCAGAATTTTAAGCCCACTGAAGTCTAAAGTTTGATGGATTTTCAGCAGATGCTTTTGAGGTGCTGGAATCTTTCTGGACTTACCTGTGACTTGCCAACAAGTTGTGATATAGAACGTTCTGCAAGAACCAAGGTGAAAGAGCTTTCAAAGGGGGTTACTTTTTTTTTAATGAGGCACATGAGTGCTGAATGTTCACTTTTTTTAAACAAACAGCCAAATACCAGCAGTTTTCCCTAGATTGAAGAGGGACTTTTTAGTCTCTCAGAATAATCAACAGAAAAAGCTTGGCCAGGATGGTGTGTAAGTGTTCTGATATTAGGTACCAAGTACATAATAAAATCACTGCCCAAGTTTATGTTAATATGGAACTTGCGTCAGTCAGTGCCAGGCCTTCA
>NW_011219860.1:0-443 GCF_000146605.3 Meleagris gallopavo | reverse complement strand
AACCTGTAAAAATGCATCCCCAGGCCTGTTTTTAGGATTCTTATAAAAACCTGCATCCCTGTGAACACCAAAGTTGTGGCCAGAAGCAATAACAACCTAAATTTTTTTAACTAACAAATAGGCTGTTTATGTACCACCAGGTCACTTACTACATTAGTACAGACTCACTTAATAAACCATTTGAAGTAATAGTTATAACAAGCAGTCTTTTTTTTTTTTTTACATTAACATAGAAAATAAATCACACCCTTCAAGCTTGTGTTTAAGTTAGCTTTTGACAGCACATTGTTTCATAAAGTATTAAGCTACGATACGTTCTTGTATTAAAAATATTGCGGAGGAAAATCAAGCAAACCTAAACTGTCATCTTCTGGCCTATCCTCCCCCCAGAACTATCTCGAACAAGAAGCTGAATTTACTCCTGTAAAATACACTGGCTCTCT
>NW_011219859.1:0-320 GCF_000146605.3 Meleagris gallopavo | reverse complement strand
CTCTGAGCTCCTTTGTGAAAGGAAGCGTTAGGTTGTTTTGAAAAAGCTTTTTGAAAAATCACTTTAGAGGAGCAAGCATATATCTTTAATTCAGTTAGACAGAAACATTCTTTGCTAGTTGAAATGTTCTTTTTTTTTTCCGAAAGATTTGGTACACACTGAAGGACCTCTTGTCATAGTTTCTTCCTGCTCGTCCGTTGAGTATTATTCAGCTTAGGAAGAGACAAAAATGCCTTTTTCCTCCACATACAGAATAGAAAATCTAACTTTGAACAATAGAAGGTTAGAAGAACAGGTTGGCCCGCCATGACCTAGCATTT
>NW_011219858.1:0-346 GCF_000146605.3 Meleagris gallopavo | reverse complement strand
AGTGTGATAACGTTCTTATCAATATCTGAATGGAAACATATGGGATGCTGCAATCATTGTGATTTCATTGTTCGCTCCGTTAAGTGAGACGTGCACTGAGCTCCCGAGCCCTGTAAATACCCACACCGATATTTACTTTGGAAAACAAAAGCTGTGAGTTCTTTGTGTCTTTTTTTTTTTTTTGGATCAATAGATTTGATTGCACAGATTTGGAAAACTGATCAAGTCACAAGATATTAAAAATTATTTTTGAGCTGCAGCTTAACAAAAGCCTGTTTTTAAGAGCTTAGTAGAAAAATGGCTGTTACACATTGGAGTGAAACACAATTATAAAACGCATGAACCA
>NW_011219857.1:0-376 GCF_000146605.3 Meleagris gallopavo | reverse complement strand
TCACGGTGAGGGTGACGGAGCACTGGAACAGGCTGCCCAGGGAGGTTGTGGAGTCTCCTTCTCTGGAGATATTCAAGTCTCGCCTGGACGCCTACCTGTGCGACCTAGGTGTAGGGAACCTGCTTTGGCAGGGGGGTTGGTACTCGATGATCTCTAGAGGTCCCTTCAACCCTACAATTCTGTGATTCTGTGATTCTGTGATTCTGTGATTCTGTGATTCTGTGTTAGAGGACAAAGTGGGTGCAAAGAAATGTGAAAAACAATGAAAAGATACCGAGAACAAACTAAAAATAATAAATAATCAGAGTTGTAAATTTCCCTCTCATTGAGCAATCTCTTTCATTTTGTTACAGTACCTTGGTTTACTGACTTCCAC
>NW_011219856.1:0-405 GCF_000146605.3 Meleagris gallopavo | reverse complement strand
TTTTTTTTTTCTCTCTACCTACCTCCGTCGTCGTCGTCGTACGTACGTACGTACGTAACGTAACGTAACGTAACGTAACGTAACGTAACCGTAACGTAACTACTAACGACACAGAGAGTAGGTAGGTAGGTAACGGACCGTTACGAACGACACACTCTACGTCCACCGCCCCTCGCGAGACGGCGACGGACCGACCCTCCCTCGTACGACCTCGTTCTCTCACTGCCCCACTCCAAGCCTGGCCTTTGGAATGCCTCTGGAGTGGGGCCAGTTCCCACAACCCTCTCTGGGCAACCCGTGCCAGTCTCTCACACCTCACGCTAAAGAATGTCTCTATTATCTAGTCTAAACTACCCTCTTCTAGCTTAAGCTCATTTCCCTTGTCCTGTCACTACTTGCCCGTTT
>NW_011219855.1:0-310 GCF_000146605.3 Meleagris gallopavo | reverse complement strand
AACTTCCACCGGTTTCAGAAAATATCTGTGTAGCAATAAAATGGCTGGTGCTTGCATATTCATAGATCGCTCCTTGAATTAAAAAAAAAAAGAGCATGGAAGAATCAAACATGGAATATAGTGGAGTTTGATAATTTTTAAGGAGATAAATGCCACTGGAAAAAAAGACCTTTTAATTGGAGTATTAAAGGAAAAGATGATGGACAAAAAAGTATGCTAATTAGTAGCATTTATTTACTCATTCATTATTTGATTTATTTATTTGATAAAACCATTAGCCAAGTATAAGTGATCCTAGAATGAGTAGATA
>NW_011219854.1:0-307 GCF_000146605.3 Meleagris gallopavo | reverse complement strand
GAGGGCTGCGGCTCGCGCAGGCGAGAGCGCTCATCAAGATCGATGTGAACAAAACGAGGAAAATCTATGACTTCCTTATCAGGGAAGGGTACATCACGAAAGCCTGAGGAGCAGCACGGCACTCTGCTTGGAGCAAACAGACATGGAGAAGCTCTGAAGTCACTCTGACAGCACTGAAAGATTTTAACAGTGTTAAATGAAGGACATTTTCTATTGTTTAAAATCTTTTGGTACGTTTTTTTTTTTTGTTAAAAACAAGTAGGAAGCTTTGTTAGACGATATGAATACTGACATTTTGTCTGGTTTC
>NW_011219853.1:0-448 GCF_000146605.3 Meleagris gallopavo | reverse complement strand
CTACACAACTACAGAGAAACTGGAGATCTGATCAGTCACCTCTGGCCTCTGCCAGGTTTACATATAGTACAAGTCTCAAGATATTGCTAGACTGTTGCACAGGTACTTGCAAATAGTTTTTATTTTAGAAGCAGATACATCCATATGTTTGCTGCATCACAGAAGAATGTTGTGACTGCTTTGTATTATTTCTATTTACAAATCCTCCAAATTGTGCAATAAATCTAGTGCTTTTGCTAGCCTTTCCCTGCACACTTAGCAAAATCCACTTAAATTATTCCTGTAACTTGATACTCTGATTGAGCAATGTCCCAGGAAGACAATGGATGCAGAGCAACAAAGCACGTTCTGCTCAGAACAGCAGAGGGAATACATATTTTGTGGAAACATTTATGAGGACATTATGTGAAAAGAAAAAAAAAAAAAAAACACTAAAAATTGAGGGAAA
>NW_011219852.1:0-325 GCF_000146605.3 Meleagris gallopavo | reverse complement strand
TGCTAATATAGTCATTTCATAATTTTCACCTTATTTGCAAAACTTCCTTTACCAAGTAGCCTATCAGAAATGCAAATACTAGACATTATTAGTATCTGAAACTTACGTGGTACAGCTGAAGTTTCGGTTTAGAAATGGGTAGAGAAATTGAGTGTTCTTTTAAAAATAAAAAAAACAAAAATGTTTTCAAGCCAAACCTTGAAAGGTCTTCACTTATTGATGAATCAAGTCTGTAAATGCAAAGATGACATGCAAAAGCCTTTAAATGTGAAGTTTGTAAATTTACAACTGCTTCACAGTCGAAAGAATAGTAGGGGAAAATGTC
>NW_011219851.1:0-320 GCF_000146605.3 Meleagris gallopavo | reverse complement strand
TTTCTTTTTGGTATCACTAGGACCTTGTACTTGCTATGACTGAAAGGTTCTTAAAAAAGAAACTCGTGGCAAGCAGTGGATAGTGAGGAAGAGCAACCCAAAATCGATTCTCAGGTAAGCATTTTAATTTCTATTAAATTAACTGAGCTGAGATTCATAGGGTGTATTTTTTTTTTTTAATTTCTATTTTCTAAAAACTTTAGCTGGAAGGACCTTCTTATTTTAACTTGCATTTGAAGAGTTTTTTTCCAAGCTGTTTGCAAATCTAAACAAGTATTTTTCTGTAGTCTGCCAACCCAGAGGTACCTTGTGATAGTTCA
>NW_011219850.1:0-554 GCF_000146605.3 Meleagris gallopavo | reverse complement strand
GGAATTATATGGGATTAAGTTCCCAGCTTATCTTCCATTTGGCTATAAACTGGCCAGTGGATCTATATATCTCAAATATAAGCATTGCAATGTTTTCTCTTTCACAGCAGTCATGGCCTTATGAAGTCTCTCTTCCCTTATAAGAACTTCTTGTTAAATTTTAACATTTGGGGCTTTTTTTTTTTTTTAAACTAATATACAAATAACTGTTCTTTTGACAGAATAACATTGATGAATTATTCTTTAAGGAACTAAGAGAGATGTAGATGAACTTCCCTTGTCCTTATGGGAGAACTTCAACTTGTCAGATGTTAACTGGGAACACAATCCAAGCAGGTCAAGGAAATTCCTAAAACACCTTTATGACAACTCTCTGGTGAGGTACTAATGAATATGATCAGGAAACGTGCCCTCCTAGATCTGATACTTGTGAACAGAGAAAGTCTCATGGATGAAATGGCAATTAGTGCTCATCGTGGCAATAATGATCATGAAGTTGTCAAATTTAAAATCCTTGGTGATAGGAGGAAAACTGCCACTAAAACCTCAACCCT
>NW_011219849.1:0-391 GCF_000146605.3 Meleagris gallopavo | reverse complement strand
GGAACGGTGAAATCTGAAGGAAGCTTGGAGATTTTTCTACCATTTGTGGCCTGTTTGGAAATTTTTCTAAAGATGCGTAGACGTAAGGGAAGCTTCTCCTTTGTATCTGCATTTGCTTCACTTTGCTTTAGCTTTAAAAAAAAAAAAAAATTTAGCTCTGTGATATTGCAGTCTTGTTGCTTTGTTTTTCAGAATTTGAATAATTGCAGTCACTTAAAGAAACAGAAGATGGCAGCAAAGAACTACAGAGGGTACATTTCCAGCTCAGGAGTATATTATTAGTCTGTGCTAGAAGCTGACAAATATTGAATAATACCATGCCTTTAGCTGAAAGTAAAAAAATAGGAGGAATGCTAACAATTTTACTTTTAAAATATACAAAACATATTAC
>NW_011219848.1:0-481 GCF_000146605.3 Meleagris gallopavo | reverse complement strand
CACTCTACTTGTCTGAAATATCTACTATATTTCTGTTCACTGGGAGTCTATATGTGAGTGTTGGTGGGTTGCAGCTAGAGTTTTGTCTTATTGTCTTTTTTTTTTTTGGTATAATAGTTCACAAAAATACATTATTCTGCAGCATTACATGCAAAGTATAGTGCTCATTCCAGCACTCCAGGCTTGGAATGCAACATACTCAAAGTATCTTCCCAGTTTAACGGATAGAATTTAAACTTCAGATTCTGAGAGAATCCCCAGATATGAACTGGTGAAGGAATCATGCTTAGTCTAAGAGCTTAACTCAGAGACACAGGACCTCTTCCACAGGGGACTGTTTTTTCTAGAAGATGGATAAGATAGTTATTTTCTGATAAACAAGTGATTGTACCTGCACTGTTCCCAGAGCTGGAGTTTTGATAGTGAGATTATTAAGCCATGCCACGGGTCCTCATCAGAAACACATTTGATAGTACAGAAG
>NW_011219847.1:0-388 GCF_000146605.3 Meleagris gallopavo | reverse complement strand
AGGAACAAGGTGAGGAAATACTCCTACAGTCTTTTTCTTATATTGTTTGCAATAAAAACTGATATGTTTGGAATAGAGTCTGCAATGTCTGTTAGTTTGTTGTTCAGCCACATGTAGCAGTGCAGACTAAAACTGCCCTGTGAGCCAGGAAAAGGACTATTTAAGATGTTATGAAGTAGAGGTACCTTGGTTTATTCAAATAAAGCAGCAAAGCCTCCTGGGGCTCATAAAAAGGTAAAATGGCTTATAGCTCCTGAGCTTGAAAAATTTGTCAGAAAGGAAGAGGCCTGTTCATTGCAACCTAACGAAAGTTTTAGAATTTAAGGACTGTTTCTTATGGCCAAGCAAAAAAATATGGCTATACAAAAAGCAGCTGTTACCCAACCAT
>NW_011219846.1:0-570 GCF_000146605.3 Meleagris gallopavo | reverse complement strand
ATACATTCTTATTCCTGTTTTAGAGTCATTTTTAAACCAGCTGCTAATTCCCATTTAAAACTTAAAACAAACTCTGTGTTTCATATGAATTAATTTCAAGTATTTTTTAAAATGGGAAAAACAAAATTTTTTCCAATTAAGTATTAGCATTATTGAAATTTTTAAAAAAAAACTACACACAAATTTTTTCTCTAATTAATGAAATGTTTCTTTTTTTAAAGAGCACATTTAGAGTGCAATATTAATTAAGCCAATGCTGGATTGAATAAAAACTTACTTACCTGAAGGTTTCAGGTTAGCTTGAGTAAATCTTGCAGGAAGGGAGGTAATAGAACATTTGACTCAAAACCTTGAATTTTGACTTTGTTGACTCAGAACCTAAAATTGTTAAGAGAAATGTAAGAAGGATTAGTCACAGAGGTCTAAAGAAATTATTTCTTCGGGATATTTTTTGAGATATTCATTAAGTATTAAATAAGTTTACAACTTCATTGTATGTACTTAGAAATCATTTACATTTCCTTTCCACTGTGAAAATTTCTTTTTTCAGTATTGTATTTCTGCATATCA
>NW_011219845.1:0-524 GCF_000146605.3 Meleagris gallopavo | reverse complement strand
AACAAGTTCTGAGTAGATTAGGCAATTGGAATGCTTAGCTGTAAGGAGATCTACTTGGAAAATGTCAAGCAGCCTTAAGTAGAAGACAAATACTCAATCTCTCACCCCTAGTTCATGGCTCACTCAGGCTTAGACAGCTCTGCTTACAGAAACCATGTGCTGAAAAATATGATTGCTGTGGACATTGGAAGAATCTCAATTTACTTTTTTTTCTTTTTTTTTTCCCCCCTGTTACTTCGAGGTACTTAAGTTCTTCCTAAATGAAATACAGGCACATAACAGCTTGTAAAACTGAGTCCAAATGGTCAGCACATAAACTCCTCACCACTTAATAGCCATCAGCACAACATAAATGTTTGCATTAGTATTCTGTGGGTGACAGAAACAACAATCTTTTTAAGGCTCTTGAGCTATCCTACAATCAAAGGGAAGTACTTTGTATGCCCATGCAGGTATTCAAAGGTCACAGTTATACATTTTTGAGCATATTTATCAAAGGGATAAGCCCCAAATTTCAGTGAAAA
>NW_011219844.1:0-336 GCF_000146605.3 Meleagris gallopavo | reverse complement strand
TCAATATTTCAGCTGCTCCCCCACGATTAATCACGGCTATGTGACATCTTCGCCCACTGAGCCTGTCTGGAGCTACTTGCGACTATAAAGAAGAAGAAAAAAAAAAAAAAGAAAAAATTCACAACTTTCTTAAAAAAATATCGCTGAGGAGTCAAGCCGAAAAGAGACGCTGAGTGGAGCTCAAGTGCTACTTTAAATCCCCCTTTTAAATAAGGAAGTTTCAAATATCCGTTTTAAAATCATCGTTCCTTACTTTGCGCTTTTCCCCCTGACTCTTACCTTGAGAACAGTTAACCCGTTTCCCTCTGAAGCAAAACTGCAAATAGCACGGGCTGC
>NW_011219843.1:0-460 GCF_000146605.3 Meleagris gallopavo | reverse complement strand
ACTCTTAAGAAAGGAAAAAAAAAAAAGCAAGTCTATTTTAAATGGGCATCTAGCTATGAAATCTATAGGATGTGACAGATTAGATGCTAGACATTTCTGATCCTTGCACCCTTCTTTTTTGCAACCCTTTTTTTTTTTAAAGGGGGAGGGGAGGAAATCTGAGTGGGAAGGGCAGCTGGAATGGGTATGAAATGACAGCTGCCTTTTGAGCAACCATTTCTTGCTCTGAAGAGGGCTAGAAAATCTTGCACTGGTTTACTATGTAGGAGCAGTGCAACCCATCTTGGATTGAGCAGAACGGTGATCACCAACATACAGAATTTGGCACTCTGTAGACAGCCAGAGAAATTAACCCGATCAGCACATTCTTCGGTGCACTTTGTTGCAATTTATGCTGCTGTTCCAGAAATAGTATTGAAAGACCACTGAGGAGCATAATCTATACGAATATGCTTTCTAC
>NW_011219842.1:0-492 GCF_000146605.3 Meleagris gallopavo | reverse complement strand
AACTTTTCTTGGGAGACATCTAATCCTGGACAGTTTTCGTGTTTCTATCCTCCTTGTGTTTTATTATATTACAGAAAATGGTAAGTACTTTAACTTCTTTTTTTTCTTTTTTTTTCTTCTTTTTTTTTCCCCCTGTAGTGTGCTGTAGTTATGAACAGGAAATTAAAGTGTATGTTAAGGAAAGTGTGGATAATGCTCCACTCTCGGGTCAGATGAGAAGTTAGACTCCTGCTCTGTGCTGCAGCCGCCTGTATCTCTCCCTCATATGCCATTCATAGTCCCACGTAGACCTATGAGAAATGTTAGTACAGGTGCTGACTAGGGGAGAACTCTCTTCTGAGTTAAAATCAGTCACCAAAACAACCAAAACTGAGTTAAAAACTGTCACATGAACGACAGCCAGACCATTCCCAGAGGTAAGCTGGGAGCTGGCTGGAGAGCTTCCATCCCCTGGGATTTGACACAACTGGCTGCTGACCCTGGTGCTCCATA
>NW_011219841.1:0-429 GCF_000146605.3 Meleagris gallopavo | reverse complement strand
CTGGAAAGCAATGCCCTTGGCCTGCCACGGAAAAAGAGCAGATCCATAGAAATCTTTACCAGCTCTTCTGCTCTGTGCTGAGCAACTGGCAGGACTGCCAGGAGGAAAAGGTGAGCGCTGCTGCATTCCTAGCCGTGGGATGGCAGTGGGGACATCCATGTCATCAGCTCTGTCTGCGCCAGAAGCTGAGAGCAGAGGGGGTGACGAGAGGGAAATGGCTGGCTATGCAATGGGTCCTGAACTAGATTTGTTCCCAGGGCTGGATCTCCCTGCCAGGGAGCAGCCGCATGTCACAGCACTGTGGCAGGGAGAGCTGGGGATGAGGGTGTGGGGAAAACCTGCATGCCCAGGGAGAGCGAGCCCATCTCCTGCTGGCACGGGTGAATGGGGAAGGGGAAGGGAAAAAGTCTTCTCTGTAGGAAGGGCAAA
>NW_011219840.1:0-446 GCF_000146605.3 Meleagris gallopavo | reverse complement strand
CCCCCCCCCCCCACGACTACTTGCAGACATGCTATTTCAGCCATGACTTCAAAGTTTTTTCAAAGCAAAGCCCTGAAAATGTAAGTAAAAAATATAAAAGATGTTGAAGTCCTTCTCTGCTACTCATTGTATCTGGACATTTTTCACCTAGTGCACTGGAGCTTGGCATCAGGCACATTTAAGCTTTAGTTCTGGAATGTAGCCATGCTTGACTTTGGAAAGACCATACATAATTGGTTGTGTGGGTCAGTTATGCTGAAAAAAAAGAAAATAAATGGTGGGAGAAGTGATCAAAACAGGAGTTGATCTTTGCTTCTGAGAGCCATAAGAGTTTTCTATCCATTCAAATTTGAAAACACAGAGAGGCATGTCACATAGGTAGATACGATAAACAGAAGTTAGGATAAACTGCAATACAGCACAACAAGCTATTGACCCAAACATCT
>NW_011219839.1:0-484 GCF_000146605.3 Meleagris gallopavo | reverse complement strand
GGATAGACCATCGATTCAACTCCAATTTACATTAAAAAACAAACAAACAAACAAACAAAAAAAAACTTACCATAAAATCTCCTTTTTAAGAAATAGGAATATAAAACTTCATCCATGAAATTCATTTTGGTGGAAAATAAATATACATCACCATTGGTATAGAACTGACTCCTTCTTCTATTTCCACAGAGATTTCTTTATGACCTCTGAGAGACATGAAATTCTAAGTGCCAATTTGAGTACTGCTACAGCGCTTGAGTTAATCAGAGTCCAATGAATTTTATTCCCACAGTTCTGATTTGGCACCACTTACCCTACAGGAGACAGAAAACATGATCTCATTAAAGTCTCTGGACTTAGTCAAGCCTATGTATGAGGCAGATTTTGTTTTTTAAGTAATCTCATTAGAAGTTCTACCAAATATGGTATCCATATCAAATCTCTTTAATTTCTCCCACCTAATCCCCCTTACTCCCAAAATGTA
>NW_011219838.1:0-451 GCF_000146605.3 Meleagris gallopavo | reverse complement strand
TTCTTTAGCATTGCAGTATTAGACAAGTTTTCATGACCTCACCTCAACTGCGTATTTTCAGGAGCTAACAAATAGTACAGCTCAGTAATTCCTAAATCTCAGGTATCAGCAATCATAAGATAATGGAGTATCTCAATTGGCTTGTACTGAATTTAAAGCTGGCATCTTAGAAAAGTTTTCTACTTACTGAAGCATCTGCTGACATAAAATAAGTCTCAAAAAAACTCTAAAAACTGAGGATATGAACTCCACTGCTCTAGCTCTTATAGATCAATCTAGATACACTTTAACCTTTCAGAAGGAAAGAGCAGCATCTGCCACAATCACTGCATTCAGCAAATACCCTGAAAATTTAAGTTTCGTTTGCTCAGCTGCAGTCATGTACTTTTTTAATGTCCAAGCTAAGAAATTCTTTTAAGTGGACCTTTAGTGTTAATAATATACAACTTTT
>NW_011219837.1:0-561 GCF_000146605.3 Meleagris gallopavo | reverse complement strand
AGACTAAGTGAAGTCTTTATACAACTTCAGTACATGTTTCAGTTAAGAACACAGAAATGGTTTAATCTTACAGAATTTATGTAGTTCCAGCCTGATTTCTCAAAGATGTTTTAGATTCCAGCTCTCAATTAATCAGTTGGGGTTTTTTTGTTTTTTTTGTTTTGTTTTGTTTTTGTTTTTTAAGTAAAATCTGAATTACTCTGTCTCAAGTACCGTATTTTGCTCAGTTTTAAAGAAATTAGTAATTGACATCCTTTTTATTTACACAAAATTGTCTGGAAGAAGGGAGAAATATGCATCAGCCCAGCCCCTTCCTCAGGAAACAAGCTGTGAATCCCACAGCAGGGAAGGCCTGATCCTGAGCTAGGAGTTTGCCCAATGTAAGAAATTTTTACAATAATTATTTTTAAAAAGAAACACAAAAGATTTTCATTTGCTTAAAAGCACTTCAGCATCGATACCGCCAGTCTTCTAGGTGCTAAAGCACAGTTTGGACTAGATCTTTGATACGTTACACCATGTTAGGGATTTGGAATTAAGTTCCAGCATTGCATATAGCCT
>NW_011219836.1:0-520 GCF_000146605.3 Meleagris gallopavo | reverse complement strand
CTGCTACCCTGTTCACAGCATCTGACACTTGCCCACAGTTCACTTGTGCATCTCACTTTTTTTAGACACAATGTCTCTCTATGATACTTTGACTTACTTTGACAACTGTTGAGTCTCTCCTAGGTGCTAGTTTCCTAAGTGAGGTCACTACATCATTTAGTGAGATAAATGCTTGCATGTACTTATTCTGAAACATGAATCTCTGCAAGAGGAAAAGAAACAATTCAGGTTTCCAAATATTGGCAACTCATAATTTTCTTTTTTTTTTGTAAGTTCTATTCCTTTCCATAGTCAACATCATTGAAAAATATAAATAGTTTGAGTAATCTGTATATCTGTACCAAATAGGAATAGACTGTTAATACAGCACTGAAAAGGACGTCTATACTAAATGCTTTCCAAGCTAAATTTCTAGTCTTCAACTATAGGTGTTACATAAACCTCTACAAGAAAAAAGATCACAATGCATCATGCAAGAAAAAAACACAAACTTATATGACTGTGTTTTGCTGAAATGTAA
>NW_011219835.1:0-485 GCF_000146605.3 Meleagris gallopavo | reverse complement strand
CCACTGTTACCCATGTTCAATAGAGTGAATGTATAAAAGCAAACAGAAACGTAATGGGAATGTTTTTTTGTTGGAAACTGTTTATGCTGTATGTGCTCAGCTTTTCTTCTGTACTCCAGATTTGAAAAGTTTTGCTAAATGTTGTGTAAAAATTTTACATGGCATCACTGCTTGCAGATAAATTTGCAGTAGGGCATTCTGTTGTGCAAAGCAGTCAATAGAACTAAAACTGAGAGCTCGTGTTCACTCTTTCCAAATAACACAACACCTGTATCTGTATATAAAAAAAAAAAAGACACTATTTGGGTATACGGTAAGGGAGAATATTATATAGAGACCAGAGCACAGCCAGTGCCTAATGGGGTCTGATATTCTGTTTCCAAACTGTGTTAATAGTGACCTATAAAAAATTGAAGACCGTTCAGTGGTGAAGCATTTTCTTCCTAAGCCAGCCAGCAGTAACCTTGGCCTATAAAATGTAAGGA
>NW_011219834.1:0-445 GCF_000146605.3 Meleagris gallopavo | reverse complement strand
CATATTAACACTGTAGTTGGCAGTATCCCGAGCGCATTACAGCACTAGGACAGGAAAAAAAAAAGAAATAGAGGTATATTATACTTAATTAGACCTCAGCAATAGTCAAGCCTGCTTATTTCCAGAACATCTGCCATGCTGCTGTCTCACCTGTGAGTACTGAAGCTGACAGGTTCCACCTATAGGTTCCACCTTGGCACATGTGGTGGTAAATGTTCTCACTTGAGATGAGAAGGAACCTCTCCAGAAAAAGCACAGACCTCAGCACTTCTCTACTGCCAGATGGAGGCTGCTCTGGCTGCTGGGTGCAATGACTTTCCTTATCCTCATTTTGCAGAACTCATGTCTCCTAGTGCTTTGGTAGTTAAGCAATTTAGTTGAAGGCTGCACAGTTTGCTATGGGAACCATGTACCCAGAAGTTATGCTCAACGCTATTCTGCTTCA
>NW_011219833.1:0-478 GCF_000146605.3 Meleagris gallopavo | reverse complement strand
CTCATAAATAGTATATCTAGACTTCCATTAAATAAAAAAAGCTGCAGATTTCTTGGCTCTAAGAGTAAATTGGGTTAGCAGATTCATGGGGCTGAAACAGTTCCTTTCGATTGTTGTTCCTGAATATCAGCCAGTACCAATTTTTAGATGTTCTACTTCTCACTAACGCATCTTTATTAGGTAGCTTCAGAATCCCTTGCAGTCCTCTCTCATCTTGCCAAATGAAATAATTTTCAACCATCTGCAAAATTAATTGACTGACTCACTGTTCACATTTTTTTTCTCAGTGATTATATTCATACAAAACACATGGGGTTCTATCAGACGTTGGTCCTATCATGTTCCTTGAGATGCTTTAAAAGACTATTAAATTTTTACAAGATTAACTTATATTAAAATAAAACTCTATGATCTGCATTTCTCCAGTTCCCTACCTTTTCTTTTTCTTTCTTTTTTAATAGCTGGAACAGTTGTTACC
>NW_011219832.1:0-501 GCF_000146605.3 Meleagris gallopavo | reverse complement strand
TGACCTTGATCCTAATCATAGAGTTGTCACCACTCCAGTGCCCACCCCATACCCCGACCACTGGGATGATCTTGGCCCTAATGGTCCTAACCATGGAGATATCACCCCCAAGCCCACCCCATCACCC
Source organism: Meleagris gallopavo (assembly GCF_000146605.3). Taxonomy (NCBI): domain Eukaryota; kingdom Metazoa; phylum Chordata; class Aves; order Galliformes; family Phasianidae; genus Meleagris; species Meleagris gallopavo. Next base: position 374 of record NW_011219832.1, on the reverse strand, counting down.
AACCCTTGGGAGATGAAGGAGGTGCTGAGCTCGTGCTGCCGTATGGATGGGGTCTGGGGGCTGGGGACACAGTGAGGACCCCCCACCCCACCTGGGTGCCGCTCCTCGTAGGTGGGGTCCTTGGCAGCAGGGAAGGTGATGAACATCATGGCCAGGTTCTCAGGGACGTCCTCGCGGCTCAGGGCAGCATATTTGCTCATCCTACAGGAACAGCACTTGTCCCCATCCCTGTCCCCATCCCTGTCCCTCAATGGGGGGCCCTTACATGGCGTCCAGGTCGTTGTGAGGGTAGATCCAGAAGTTGGTGGCTGGCAGGTCCAGCTCAGCTGCGCTGCCCCGCAGCCCCACGAACACCAGGAAGGAGCCCATCCCGT
>NW_011219831.1:0-477 GCF_000146605.3 Meleagris gallopavo | reverse complement strand
ACAGCCTCCCTTCACTTTTGGTCACAGCACTGGGGAATATTTTCGAGTGACTGGAGAGATACTGAGTGTATTGGAGGACTGTATTTTTTTTCAGAGGGGTAAGATATTTGAAATACTCTTTTTTTGCTATAAGTGCAAGTGAGAACCAAACCCGCCTTTTGAATTCGTTGCCAAGATAATCCATGTTTCAATCAAAAAGCTTTTTCTTTGCCCAAGTTAGGAGATACCAGGTTGCTAACAAGCCCTCGGTCTAAGTTACAGTTCTATCTATTTTACGAAGAAAGACCTAAGAAGTCAATGAGCATCTAAACAGTTATGTTGGCCAAAATGTAAGAATGGAGTATTGCAAGTAGCCAAGCCTACACTTAAATTTAGCTGTCCTAGTTTAAAGTCAGTCACCTTCCTTTTGGCAACCATTGGGGAATATACAGTGATTCACAGATCCTCAGACCACTAACTAAATAGACTGGTGTCACC
>NW_011219830.1:0-389 GCF_000146605.3 Meleagris gallopavo | reverse complement strand
AAAAGAAAAGAAGAAAAGAAAAGAAGAAAAGAAAAGAAAAAGAAAAGAAAAGAAAAAGAAAAGAAAAGAAAAGAAAAGAAAAGAAAAGAAAAGAAAAGAAAAGAAAAGAAAATAAAGCTATTTGCCTCTACTGAACTGACTCCTCAAATAGAAAATGATTCAGTCTGGCATTTGTCTGCATCTCCTCGTTGCACTAGACTGCATGATGAGAACATGATTCTGCTATTTTCCCCATGGAATGCATTCTTTCTTTGAATCACAGAATCATAGAACTATGGAATCATTATTTGGAAAAACATCTAAGATCATTGAGTCCAACCGTCCACCTATCACCAATATTGCCCACTAAATCACATATCATCCACCCTTTACTTAAACAGCTCCAAGGA
>NW_011219829.1:0-329 GCF_000146605.3 Meleagris gallopavo | reverse complement strand
AGTCAAGACCACTAATTTTCAGGCACAGTTCATCCATTTTACAATTGAATATAATAGTCCTGAACATACACTCATTGCACATTTCTTCAGAGCTTGGCATCATTTCAACAACAACACAGTATTTCTCCATTAACGTCTTCTATCTGAAGTGAGACAAAGATGAAATTTTTTCTAGTCAGTGTTTTGATTTTTTTTTGTAGTACTGATTTATGACTTACAGTTTGACTTTTTTTTCTTTTTTTTGTCTTAAGCTAAGAATAGTTTAATAAATAACACACAGTTACCATATAGTAATGGCAATGATGTAAATATTCAGGCTGAGTATGAAG
>NW_011219828.1:0-501 GCF_000146605.3 Meleagris gallopavo | reverse complement strand
CAGTTACACTTCTATGGTCAGTATTTATAGATCTAACACAGATTTACATTGAGGAAATTATTTTTAAATTACCTTTCAATTCTAGTTGGTTTTTGTTTTTTTTTTCTTTTTTTGTCAGATCAGAGATGTACATTCTCTGATACACAGCCATGTGTAAGTACAGAACATATTTCATCTCCGCATATTAACCAAAGTTTATATTGCCATATGTAATTTTATAGAGTTGTATTTCAGTTTTTGCTAAGAAGTTCAATTTTGAAAAAGCATGTCAAGAGCAGTGGTAAGTTTTGAACACATACATTTTTCAAGTGATTTTCAGCAAGTTCAGTAATAGACAAATTATACAAAGACAGGTAGGTTTTATATTTTACCTAAAGTCTGAGCCTATCCGTTTTCCATTTTCTGGTTCTCCGGGATCTGGACACAAATTGGATGCCTGTTTAATACCTCCCTCATTTACTGCAAAACAAAACAAAACAAAACAAACAAACAAACAAAATA
>NW_011219827.1:0-429 GCF_000146605.3 Meleagris gallopavo | reverse complement strand
GATCCTTTTCCCACTTCAAGATATCACTCCTGCCTTGGCCTTCTATATCCTTCCCGCTAACTGCTCTGTCAGGGTGTATTGTGGCTTGGCTGATGGACAATACTCAGTGCTCTTCCCCTGACATGTTCCAAAGAGATGCATGTCAACAAAAGGCAGCTCTTCCTAGCAACTCGGGGAGTCACCGTGCTGATGGAGGACTTGTGCTTCAGGTGAAGCTCTGTGGCCACATGGTTACTGGCATCCACCATCTGCAGTTCAGGAGCTGCACCAGCAGCATGCTCCAGCGAACAGGAGAGATCACTGGGTAACCTCAAAATCAAAGTCGGGGAATATATGTGAGGCCTTGATATTATACAGTTGCTACTGTTCATAAATACTATTGTTTATTATTTTTCTTTTCTTTCTTTTTTTTTACTTTCACCTCGAGTG
>NW_011219826.1:0-461 GCF_000146605.3 Meleagris gallopavo | reverse complement strand
CAGAAGAACCATTACGGTACAGCAAAAAGTTGTTTTTATGAATTACAGAAACAGTAAAAAACTGTAAGGAAATAACTTGGCAAATAAATGAGGAAATCCATCAGGTAGTTCATCTGTAGTCACTTGCAGGATTTGCACTTCAGAGCACCTCCATTTTCTTTTACAAGCCTACACATTAGGCTACAAAAATGATAGCTTTTTTTTGCCTTTTTTTTTAATTGCAATGCTTGTTGCAGGGAGAGGTGGAGAGGATGACCCAAAAGCCTTTCCCCAGTCCCGGCTTTTCTGATTCATGATCTATTCTTTAAGATATCCAATGGGAATATTAATCTGTCATATAAAAACAATTAGCAGGAAGGTCACTGGAGTTCACCTGATAACAGTTATCACATGCTGAGGACCGCTCAGACAATAAGGGATTGGTGGGAGGAACTGAGGAAAACATGCAGAAAAGTAAAAGT
>NW_011219825.1:0-492 GCF_000146605.3 Meleagris gallopavo | reverse complement strand
AATTATAACCCAAGAGCCAGGTGACAGTGTGTTGAATATCTGCATGGCTGGCTGGGCAGTCTACCGAGGGCTCACACTTTGGATCATGCAGTGGGCTGATCAGATCAGAACTATCCATGCCCGACCAACCTGGGGCAGAGGCATGTGGATTGATATATGGAACGTGGTTAAGCATACAACAGTGTGCACTGTGGGGAAGTCTCTGGACTCTCAGGACGCGCTAGAGACATAACAGCACACCAATGTGGTTAAAAGCTATTAGTCTGCTTTATTGTTAAGCACTACTCTATTTATACATGTTAACAGAGCATTCTGCAAAACACTCTTCAACCGTTCACACAGGCGCTTAGCCAATCAGAGCCGTGAGATGTTCTTTCTTCTTCTAAAGGTGTCCTTGGTTCTCATGCCGCTTAACTTGCTCCACAGCTGCTGCTCTGAACAGTTTTTTCTTACGTTCCCACATTTCCCCCTTTTTGTTTATTTGCAAACTTC
>NW_011219824.1:0-483 GCF_000146605.3 Meleagris gallopavo | reverse complement strand
GTGATGACTTTGTTTGAACGGGATTCAGAGAAGAAACAAAAAGGGGTTCCTTGCCTGCCAGAAATTTCTAATTCAAGGTTGTCTGGAAAGCATAGCACGCAGGGAATTAGTCTGTTTACTGCCTTGTTGATACTGTTGACAGTCATCAAAAGTAATTTCAGCTTTGTGTTGTTGTTTTGTTTTTTTTTCTTAATACTGTTTGCAGACTAGACTGGCTTGATTCACAGAGCAATCTGTACTTATGCTTCAGAGATGAGATTTTTCACAGAGGCAATTGCAAAAGTGTACAGAAATATATTATTGCACTCGTTGATAGATCTACTGACAGGTGTGTAGTTGAGGAGGAAAGATAGTATGCATTAGATTTGTGCAGGGTGGGACTGCTCTTTGCTGACATCCTGGCAGAAGATCTGGAATCTGGGACAGCTGCTAGCACCGCAGAATCACAAACAGCTTGAGGACCTGAGCGTAATGACGATAAAT
>NW_011219823.1:0-518 GCF_000146605.3 Meleagris gallopavo | reverse complement strand
CCTTATGCAACAGCATTGTTGAGTATGTCAGAACTTGTCCAGCTCTGGGAAAAATACTATTCTCAGTGATGCCAGGTTAGTTTTTCCACACTGTTGTTTTTAGACAGGTTTCTTGCTTTCATATAGAAACAATAGATAATGATTTAGGTGGATCTTTCAGGTTAAAGTAAGAGTCGTTTTGGGGGGGGTTGAAGTCAGTGATCTCTAGATGTCCTTTCCAACCCCTACAATTCTGTGACTCTGTAAATGTGGAGGTTGGTGGCCCTGCCTGTGGAGGGGGGTTGGAGCTTGATGATCCTTGAGGTCCCTTCCAATTCAGGCCATTTTACGAATAAACTGAGGTCACTGTTGCACCAGACCTCAAGTCCACACAAATTTCAGCCCCCTGCCAAGCACACAGATAACAGCCAGCTGTATCCAAATCAGAAAACCTGGTTTGGCACCAAGCACTGCAGCACTGGCAGGGTGGGCTTTGGGGTGTTGGAGCCAGCATGGGCAATGCAGCACTTGGATGGACA
>NW_011219822.1:0-398 GCF_000146605.3 Meleagris gallopavo | reverse complement strand
TTATATATATATATATATGTATATATCAGTGTGTGTAACTTAGACAAAAAAAAAAAAAAGCAAAAAACCAACTATTCTTCATTTTACAAGAAGTTCAATGGCCAGCCAGCACCAGTAGTAATTTTATATGCCATATTTTGCCATATATGCCATATGCTTGTTAGAACTCAGTCCTATGAAAAAGCCAACATGCTGACATTCATTTAGCATCCCTGACTTTCCATACATTCAAGAGGAGTCAAAAGCGGTGCATTAATACAATGACAATAACACTGCCTGTACCTTCCTGTAGCCCTGTATTTTCCTCTGACTCTTAGTTTCTAATAACAACAAATCTGTCGATCCCAAATTGATCTCTGCAAAGACAAATCACCCAAGTGGAACCATGTTGAAATCAT
>NW_011219821.1:0-518 GCF_000146605.3 Meleagris gallopavo | reverse complement strand
TAATTCTGTCTATTTGCAGACAGTAAGTTTTCTAGTCTTACAAGTGTATTCGTTTTTGGCTTTGAATTCTTGAATGAATTATTTTTCCACCAGCCTTCAGGGTTGAGCTGTGAGCTCTCCTGTTGTTTTTCACCTGGGCAAAGGTTCTGAAGATGACAGTTTGTGAAAAGCATGGAAAATTTGCTTTGATGTGCCTCCAGTATGGGGCTTGACATTTAGATTCTTTTTTGTGTGATTATTTATTTTTTTTTTTAAGTTAAAAAGCTTGAGGTAATGCTTCACTGAACTTCCTATTAAATTTGTTCCATAAGGATGTGAATGTTTTTCAAGCAAATTCCGATACCATTGTGTTCTGCAGCAATCTGAATGTTCAGATCATCTATCCTCCAGATTGTAGCTAAATATGCAATTAGCATTACTAAGTTTGTTAGGTAGGAAGGTGAACAGTAAATATCTGAGGCATAAACATGCTTGTTTATAGTCCGCAGGATGATGGAGCAAAAGATCATATTTTCATC
>NW_011219820.1:0-537 GCF_000146605.3 Meleagris gallopavo | reverse complement strand
GCTGCATGGCAGCAGAAACTGTAGTCCATGCCAATTTACTTAAATATTCAGCTTCAAACTGTGATGTGTCCCTTCAGTGTCACAGTTGCTGCGCAAAGGCAGCATTAGATTTCATGATGTGCTTTATTCCAGGCAATCCAATAGATTAAAGCTTAGAGGAGTACTTTTTTCTTTTTAATAAACAGTATTTCTCAGCAATACAACTTCTCCGATTCAGCTTCATCTTAAATGTTTTATTTTAATATTAACAAAGTGGAAAGCAATTAATTATACTGAACTTTTCACCATAGTCTTTATTACAGCAAAAATTTCAAGGCCAAAACCAAAGAAACGGTTGGTTTGAGCAACTTTGCTCTTTCCTTACTAGCAGCCCGAAAAACTTGTCCTACCATTTATCCTCCCTTTTCTGCTGTCTAACACTTCAGCTCTATTCCCTTGAACCCAACTTCTTTATGTCGCTTTTTCATTTTTCCATGTTCACTAGGACTGGTGGGCTGTGCAGGAAAGAACCATGCCACCCTCCAGTTTCTTGGTGAC
>NW_011219819.1:0-490 GCF_000146605.3 Meleagris gallopavo | reverse complement strand
ACTGAAAAGTATAAAGTTGCGGTCCTTGGCTGTCTCGTTCTGCAGCTTCAGGTGGGCAGATTTCACTGACTCTACTGTAGTTCTGGCTGTGTCCAAGACACCATTTTCATTCTACTCTAAGTCTGCTGTTGCTAACAGTTACATATGCCACCAGGATACTGGATTCTTAACACAGACTTCCACCATTTCAGATTTCAAGAAGCATAAACATTTGCCACGGCCACTGCTCTATTTTTCCACAGCAAAAGACAGCTTCATTGCCCTAGATGTCTTGGAATGAGATACAGCAGTGGCACCATTTACATGCAGGAAATTTTTTCATATAATTTACAATGGCACTGAGTTCACAACTGTGCATCCTGCAGTTTTCTCATTATCTCCAGTGCCTAGACAATTTCTGACTGGTCATATTTAGCTTGTAGAAGACTTAAAAGGGCAGGTAGTACTTACTCTTTGTTGATCCTACTATTCTTTCAACGTGCTTGCAGAC
>NW_011219818.1:0-554 GCF_000146605.3 Meleagris gallopavo | reverse complement strand
TAAAACAAAAAAGATCTCAGCCTCAACAGTTAGCTAAGTACATGGAGCAGTATTGTTTTGGTAGCACATACAAGCCTGGAATATGTTTTTAGTGCAACATAAAGGCTAAGCCTATTAACCACATACTTGAGGTCACTTCTTTGTACCTCAGAAAAGTAACAGTTCTCTAGAATGGATTCCACAGTCACCCACCATCATCTCTCTGTTTAGAGCAGCATGCCAAAAACAACTTCTCACCTTTCCCTTTAAGTAAGACGGATTCAATTTCTTTATCTACATCTGGAAATTCTTCTTTTTCCTTTTTGCTCTTTTACCCTTTGCCTTCTTTTTCACTTTCCAAGACAGAAAATTCTGTTGATTTCTAATGTATAAAAACAGAATAATATAGCCAGTCAGTGAATTCCTGCAAATACTTCAAAGAACAAAACATCATAGTGTCTATGATGCTTAACATAAACATTATTTAGATTTAAATTTTGCCTTTGTTTTTTTTAAATTATTATTTTTAGGAGCTAATTATATGAGTCACATTTTTGCTAGGAGTACATACTCAT
>NW_011219817.1:0-381 GCF_000146605.3 Meleagris gallopavo | reverse complement strand
GTCTTGTCTGAGAGTTTTTGGAATTCATTGAGGAAAATAGAATGGGAAAATACACATTTAAAGACCTAATAAAATAGTATAAATATTTTTTCAGAGAATACTTGAAAAAGTTGTCCAATCTACATACTTACATTACAAATAGGTCAAGTAATACATTATTTTTTTTTTCTGAACGTGCTTTCATTTTGCTGTGATTTAATACTTAGAAATATATGCATAGGTCATCTCAGGTAATACTGTTACCATCTTTGGCACTGTAAGTAGGAATGCTTTTGGACAACCACAGGTTGTCTTGAGGATACCGGAGAACCTACTTTTACGCTTACTTCATTATAGGACATCATTAAAATCCTCTGTCAAGATTAGATCCAATCTTCAATT
>NW_011219816.1:0-468 GCF_000146605.3 Meleagris gallopavo | reverse complement strand
ACATAAACAATAGAAAATAATGTCAGTGCTTTACTGTTATATACACAAATACCAAACATTCTTTAAACCACCACAATAAAATATCACACTGGTCTAAATGGTGGGAAAGTTTAGTTTCCTTTAATTGAAATGGAGAAATTTGACATTTTATAGGAAGATATCCTCAGGGAGAGTACATGTTCTCATGGAGATATAGATTTAAGATAGTATGACTTTTTTTTCTTTTTTTTTTTTCCTATGTTAAAGCTACATATATTAAACTTAGTACTGTGGAAAACAGCAAAAGAACCTGATCAGAATCTGAAACGATTCTTTTCATGCACATAAACAGACAAAGGCAATCCCAGCGGCTCCTGCAAGCATCTCCCTGAACAGCAGGCTTTCCACAAACAGCTGAATACAAAATTGCAGGTATTTGTGTTGAGAAATTGCCTGCACATTTGGATGACTGTAGGCCTTTCTCTGTAG
>NW_011219815.1:0-397 GCF_000146605.3 Meleagris gallopavo | reverse complement strand
AACTACTGGTGAACTCATGTTCACCAGAAGATGAGGCATTTGAAGCAAAATCCTATTAAGCCTTTAAACTATATGACTGTGGGTGATGTTGCTGGTTCCACTCAAACACCTTTGTGTTTCTGTGTGTTTTACTTCTGTTACTGATAGAAAGTTATCACAATTTGGTACTCTAAAAGCATTTCTTTGTTTTCTCCTCTAATTTTCTTCTACAGGTTGTCCTATTGTAGCTTTGTGTTTGCTATCTTTTTTTTTTAATCATTTTCTGGCACAATGTACTGTTATTATTGTGAGTTTTTGCCACTTTTGCCTGAAATAATTTACTTCATGTGGGCCATATCCTTCAAGGAAATTTCCACAGCCTGATCCTGTAAGACATGTTTCAAGGCTGATGCTTCCA
>NW_011219814.1:0-495 GCF_000146605.3 Meleagris gallopavo | reverse complement strand
AAGCACTTTATACTTATATGATCCCTAACTGCTCGTAAAAATTGTTAGCACTACTTGTAACCTGGCTTATTCACAAGGTTCTTTTTTTATTTGTGACAGTGCTATGTGACATTTCAAAATACAAGGAAAAAAAAAAATACTACAATACTGGCTTACTAAGTAGGCCCAATCTTCCCATGCTGATTTGTACTGTTCATGTTTTTCAAGTAAACATTTAAATTGTTTATTAGACTGTGTTGAAGCATATATTTATTTTGCTACATAAACTAGCAGCTTGCGGTATGTGTTAGATACATGGAGCTATTTGTTTTAGCTTTTCATTGTTCTTTGTTTTTAAGAATGATGGGGGGGGGAAGAATCCAGACTACCTGGCATTAGACTGAGCAGTCATCATTTGGGAGATCAAAATTACCCATGCTTTTTGTTCTAGCACCTTGTGTATTTGTACTTCACAGTTCCTTCCCTGACCTTAGTGTCACCAGAGAACAGGATCCC
>NW_011219813.1:0-515 GCF_000146605.3 Meleagris gallopavo | reverse complement strand
GTATCAAGATATGATAGAGATCGTATCTTGAGAGAATATCAACACAAAATCTGTCTAGAAATAGTCACATTTTTTCATTCTTGTAATTAACACAAGTTTCTGATTGCACCAAGAAAACTATGACTTCCAGATTTGACCAACACAGTAAACAAAAATTCAAGTGTTTCTACTGCAAGCAAACAATATCAGGGTCACAGGGGTCTCAGGTCATCCAAACCACATAGTAAAGAAGTGCTTTATTTTCTCAAAGCAATAACACGTAACTGGTCAGCTTTGGAGCATATTCAAAACACAAAGTAGAAGCTGGGAATAAAACTGTTCATGCAGTGTACCCAGCTGACTGAGCTGGAACTTTACTCGTGAGAGCATTACGTGACCAGAGAAAGAGAAGATATTAAGATAAGAAACAAAAAAAGAAAAGCTCCTTGTTGGGAGTAGAATTCACAAGACTCTTAGGAGAAAAATACACCAGCACTTCACTGCATACATCCGATAGAAAACTCATCATCAACCTA
>NW_011219812.1:0-532 GCF_000146605.3 Meleagris gallopavo | reverse complement strand
AGGGCACGGACGTCCAAACTTTTTGGCTTGTCTGGGCTGCGTTGGGCGAGTAGGAATTGTCTTGGGCTGCCTATACATGAGTTGCTCTGAAAGTAAATGCCTCCTACTTATTTACATGGAAACTACCCTTGTGCGGAATCAAAACTCTATAACCCATGTGAGGTTATAAAGCAGGTATGTTTTTTACAGCAAGGGTGCGAGGGGGGATATCTCCTTCTAATTCGCACACCGAGGAAAGCAGTTGTTACATACTTAAAGACATAACAGATACATATTCTTTACAGTCCAAGGAAACGGGCTGGAATTCTGAGAAATTACAACTTATGGCCTCACCTCCTGGAGCGTGGGCCCTAAAAATGTGGTGGTGGTCTCTGGCAGTTCTCGGATGAAAGCTAACAGTCTTCTATTAAAAAAGGACGTGCGTGGCCCAGAGCATCTCTGGAGACCCTGGCCCGCTGTGGCTCAAGGACCTTCCCTGTTTTACAGGTGCTGAGAGTCAGTTGGCCGGGCACAGGAGCTCGCAGTGTGAGCC
>NW_011219811.1:0-401 GCF_000146605.3 Meleagris gallopavo | reverse complement strand
TTTGCCACTGGAGGTGATAAACTTTTGACACCCTTGTAATCAAGGAGAAAATGTTTGTGTGGCAGAAACATTTCTCGAAATGTTCTCTTGATGCAGATTGGTTTTGTGCTCTTACAAATTGTCTGTCATAGTGTAAAAAGCAGAATGCTTCCTCAGTATTACAGTAATGCATAACAATCTTCTTATGTTCTTCCTCTTGTGAAATATACAACTTAGCTTACAGAACAACCGGTGCAAAAGAGACATGCAGAGACATATATAATTGCAGTCTGGTGCTCTGGGTTTTTTGTTTTGTTTTGTTTTTTTCATTGTTTTTTATTTTTTTATTATTATTTTTTATTTTTTATTATTATTATTTTTATTATTATTTATTTTTTATTTTTTATTATTATTATTATTTT
>NW_011219810.1:0-563 GCF_000146605.3 Meleagris gallopavo | reverse complement strand
GAGCAGACGCATCTGAAGGATGAGCTCCGGCATGGCTGTCGCCAACAAGGAGCGACCGCCAGCGCGAGGCGGAACAGGAGGAGCGAGGTCAGCCCGCAGCGGGGCGTGCCTCCAGTCCCACATGCACCGACACCAAAGGTACACGGGTCCACGGCCAGCACAGGAGCGGTGCTGCAGCCAACCTCGGCACGGAGACGGCACTTTCCATCTGCCGCCTGGCTCCCGCCTGGCCGCGGTAGTGGTGCCGGGAACTGGCAGATGCAGAGTGTGACCTGCTTTTCCTTTGCCCTCCAGAGCGAGTTGCCGTCTGGGATGCGGTGGCCGCCTACGTACAGGAGCAGCTCCTGGGGCAGAAGGTGTGTTGGCCTGGTCCGGGGTTCCCTCCCTCCTCCCTGTCCAGCTCAGCCTGGACTTCCCTCCCAGTCTTCCCCTCCACACAAGCAGGAACTCCCCCCACGTTTCTCAGCTGGGCATCCCACGGCCTTCCTGCAAATGCACGATCACTTGTGCTGGGCACTGCCGTGTCTCACGGCTGATCCCCGCTCTCTGGAAGCCTCTGGATC
>NW_011219809.1:0-401 GCF_000146605.3 Meleagris gallopavo | reverse complement strand
AAAGATTATCAAATATGTGTAATGCTTTAGCAAAGAAAAAAAAAAGAAAGAAAAAGACCTAGAAGTTTGTTTTCCTAGGATTTTTTAAACCACATTTTGTGAGGACTGTGCGTTGTTGACAGCTCCACAAGAGTGGCTCCCATTAGAGATAACAGGAGCTGACCCACTGCACCAGCAAATAGTATTAGTCCTGACTTGTACCACTGAGGAATAATAATTTATGCGTATGGCTGGAAAAATCTGCACTGGCACAGCAGGCCCAGAAAAGCCATGAAGTCTCAATCTTGGAAATACTCAAAAACTATCTGAACATGTTCCTGGGCAACCTTCTCCAGGTGCCTTCACTTGAGCTGGAAGGTCAACCACATGGCCTCCATAAGCTGGTGCACCTTGGATAAATA
>NW_011219808.1:0-427 GCF_000146605.3 Meleagris gallopavo | reverse complement strand
CACAGCCTTTCTGTGTACTGCTGCTTGATGCTCCAAAACACTTCTGCACACTGCTTCTTGCATCGTCTGTGTGTCCACAGACTGACAGATACAGTGGCAACTGCTATTTTTAATCACCATCTCCAGAGCAATGAGTAGACTGTAGTAGAAATGTGCAGTGTTATTATGCAGGTTAATAGATTTTGTTCATTAATATATTCCTCTACCAATCACTGTAAGGGAAGTGGTATTCAGAATTAATTTAGACAGTGTTTGAGTATTTAGCAAAACTTCATAGTCTGAACACTCTGGCATTACTAGGTCTTCAAATTAGGGTATTGCATGGTATGGCCTGTATTACATGTCTTCATATCACTGCTTTTATTCTTCATGGAAGAGATGCTTGTACTAAAGCTAGAGGCTGCTTTTCAGTATTGTCAGTGAATAC
>NW_011219807.1:0-374 GCF_000146605.3 Meleagris gallopavo | reverse complement strand
TTCCCTCCACGCCGTCGCCTTAAAGCCGTGTGGAGCCGTGGCTCTGCTGCGAGGGGAGGAGGGAGTGGGGGAAGCCGCTGCATGCTCCTGGCCCTGCACGCAGGGACAAGCTGTGGTGGGCTGACCAGGCCTCGGAGAGGATGGGGACCTGCAACAAGAAGGACGGGACGGAGGTGACGGTGCTGCGTAACAGCACCACGTTGGTGATGCACATGAAGGTGTATGATGAGAGCATCCAGCAGGGTGAGCGGCTGGGTGGGGGGCTGCATGGAGCGGGGGGTCCTCGGGGGGCACCCGCCCTGCGTCACCCCTCACCCTTCACCTCCCCATCCAGCCGGGATAAACCCCTGCAGCGTGAACAACGGCGACTGCTC
>NW_011219806.1:0-381 GCF_000146605.3 Meleagris gallopavo | reverse complement strand
AAAATGAAAAACGAAAAAGAAACATCTTGACTTTCTCTTGACTGACTTAGGAGTCTAACACATTAAATGCAAATTTTTAAGGAACACACAACAAACTGTCACAGAAAGGAGGGAGTTGCTCTTTTACCTATCAAACCTTCCACATCTTTGAGTGTCTGCAACAACTGCAATGTATGAAGGCACCCTCAATGATGGGGGGCAATGATGGCAGCATACTTACAGGAATCCTTGATGAAATAGCTCCAGTCCTGACCAAAACCTCCCAGCAGTATGTACTGATCTGAAATTCTTTGGCAACTCTTTGCAAAAGGCACTTCATGCTTAGTATTTTATTTCATTGCTTGCTTGCTGGTGTCACCTGTGGTAAGCTAGCTGGATAAC
>NW_011219805.1:0-432 GCF_000146605.3 Meleagris gallopavo | reverse complement strand
CGGCACTCATGACACACACATGGGTCTCATGCTCCACCTGAAGATAGGTACGGGCACAGATGGGTCAGCCCCAGTACTCTCCAGAGCTGATGGAATAGCCTCCCCTGCCAGCATTTGCAGGGCAAGCAGGAGGCAGTGAGGGCAGGGGAGGCCAGGGCTCCTTCCCTGCCTCGCATCAGCTGTAGCACAGGCCCCTCGCTTCCAGCAAGGGTCCCAGAGCACAGCCCGCTCCGTCCGTGGGGGGGTCCCAAACTTCTGACCCCACTGGGAGGTAGATCCCACACCCGGGTACCCCAGACGGGCCCCCTCTGTCCCGCCAGCCCCTTGGATGAGGGATGTGTCACCTCTGGGACTCTTCCTCAAGTTCCAGGAGCTAAACAGCTTGGTGCTTTTCATGGCGAGCAAAGGGGAACTGCTTTGCCTAACAGCTTT
>NW_011219804.1:0-417 GCF_000146605.3 Meleagris gallopavo | reverse complement strand
TCAAGCGGTACCGGTACCGCCGGTGAGGGGGGGCTCATCCCTGCTCAGCCGCCTGCAGCCTCACGCTGACTGTTTTCCTCTCCTCCTTTGCGTTTTTATCCCGAGGGACTCTGAGACTTTGGCACAAATAAATAGGGGCTGTTTTTACGCCACGGTGTCCTGCGTGTCCCCCCCAGCTGGTGTTGTGCCGAGCAGCACTGGGGGCTGCACCGTCCCCACCCCTCTGTGCCGACAGCCCTGCGGGCGCCCATCGCCTCCTGCCGGGCTCAGACCTCTCCATCCGCGCCGTTCCCAGCGGTGCTGCACCCTTTGCTCCACGGTCACAGCCCTTCGTCTGCTGGGGCGTCAGCCGTCGGGGGGGGAGGAGAAGGAGAGGGGTGTGAGATGTGACCGCGACATCTCCTTACAGGGGAAAAT
>NW_011219803.1:0-320 GCF_000146605.3 Meleagris gallopavo | reverse complement strand
AATTTTTGCTACTAAAGAAAGAAAATAATTGTCAACATGTATAAATATATCAGTAAATCTAATTGGAAGAAAGTTGGAAGAAGGTATTTTATTTTTTATTTTTTATTTTTTTAATCTATTTTAATAGGGGCTAAATGTCATTTCTTGCACAATATTTTTTTCTGTGAACTTAGCAGTGTGTTGGGAAGCCTCCCAGGCAGCTTGAGGAGGGCAGGTGTGTGGGTGAGCAGGCAGCAGACCAAATAGTTCCCTGCCAAATTTTCCATGAAAGTGGGCATTCTATCAATATATAAATTATTCACTGAAATGTAATACCCCAA
>NW_011219802.1:0-483 GCF_000146605.3 Meleagris gallopavo | reverse complement strand
AATAACTTCTCTGTTCTGAGCCATGCACTTCTGTGCTTCCGATGGAGCTGTAAAACACTAGAGTTGCTCAGCTTGCGTGGCTCATTGAATAGCTTTTGCTTTGCATTGACACAGGCTTTTCAGCACATTTTAAGAGGGACTGGAAACACTGCTTCTCATTTGAGGTTGCCAAACACTGCTTAAGCCAGGCTTTCCGCAAGAGGTCAATAACTGTATTTCATTCATTTTCTGGGACCTCGTTTTAGACTGAGTTGTTTGATTTGTGCAAATGGTAAACATTTATGTCTTATGCAAATGGAGGGGCTTTGCATGTGCACAGAGATGCAGCTGAGTCCTTCCAAAGACTAAAAAATAAAAAAAAAATAAAAATAAATTCTAGGTATACCTGATTGGGAATCCAATATCAAAACAAGCTTTTTATTTTCATCAGAATTTTTTCAGCTTAAGCTTGAGGATAATGACAGCAATATTACTACCCACTTT
>NW_011219801.1:0-492 GCF_000146605.3 Meleagris gallopavo | reverse complement strand
AGAGTTCCCATGTCTGATAGTCAGTATGCCAACCATTAATATATAGCATGCTTTTACTTGTGAATTCATGAAGTATCACTGCAATTAAACTTACTCCAATAATGACATAATTTATTAATGAAACAAGGTTCATCTTGAAGCTCTTTAAAAGAAAATAGGGTTGGTTCTCACTCATGGTATCATAAGATTCATATTAGGTACTTATTTTGAATATCATTTTAAAATACCACTATGCCAAAGAGCAAAGTGTGCTCTTTATTGCTCCAGGTTGCCCTTTTCCAGATAACTCACAGAAAGCAGTAAGGGGAAGAGAGATAAGCAAGAAAAAAAAAAAAATCCTACCCGACCCCCCCAAGAAAAAAAAATTAAAAAAATCAAGAAAACCAATACAACCAAACTCCAAATCTTCCATTTGATAAGAAAAAATCACAGGAATCTTCTAAGTGGTTTGTTCTGAATCTTCTCAGTTAGAAGGAAGAGAGCAGTGAGCTG
>NW_011219800.1:0-509 GCF_000146605.3 Meleagris gallopavo | reverse complement strand
CTCCTCTCTGTGCAGCGCCTAGGTTTTACAGAGCAGGAAGGAGGAGCCTCTCTTGGACCCTTATTCTGCTCCATCCTGGCTGAATTGGCAGGCAAACTGCAAAGATGTGGTCCACACGAAAGGGAGTCTGGCAGAGTGAAACCATGTGAGCTTCATTTCCTTCTGGAAGCAGTCTCAGCAAGTATATAGACCCTTTTATTTGTGTATTTTAATGTATTTTATTTTATTTTATTTTCTAGAGGGATTTCTTCCTGCAGAGAGTAGAAGCCTACAGAGAAACTTCTCTCTTGGACTCCTCTTACTTCACATTTCAGACATTTAAGTGCTTATTTTAAATCTTACTATAAAAGAGCGTAAGTGATGGGTTGAACTAGAATCTTAGGACTCAAGTGTGATCAGACACTTCACCACAAAAGCAGCTCTGAAGGTGTTTGCCTCTGCTTGAGCAAAGGCAAAGTGCCTGTCCCCGGGTGCAGAAGCCCATCAATACCCAGGGAAAAATCATCCTG
>NW_011219799.1:0-325 GCF_000146605.3 Meleagris gallopavo | reverse complement strand
TCCCAGTTCCCAGATGAATTCATCTGACTACTGAGATTTTGGCAGGTAAGCAGATATTGTGACCTCACTTCTTATGCAAACTGTCAAAGAATTTCATAGTTAAAATGAGAGGGTTTTTTATTTTTATTTATTAATTTATTATTTTTATTTATTATTATTTTTTAGTAAATGGTACATGAATATGAACATGGTATGAAATTGCTCCCAGTTCAGCTATAACAAGTTCTTGTATCTGGAGTAGGGGTAACATGACAATGCTGAGATTTGCAATGGTCTTTGCAAAATGTGCAGACCATGATGAAGTGAATGTTAATAGAGCAAAGTT
>NW_011219798.1:0-320 GCF_000146605.3 Meleagris gallopavo | reverse complement strand
CAAAAAACACCCTTGTCATTTTACTGTCAAAACAAGACAGAAAAATATATTCTTAAATAACTATCCTACTATTTATCTGAGTTGAGGAAATCACGGATGGCTTCTTTAAGAGTCATACTAGCAGCAACAGTTTTAAACCGAGGATCTGCACTGATTTTTCCTTTAAATTTTTTTCAACTTTTTCTGTTGCCCTTTTTAGAGAATAAAATTTTCAACCAGGATAAAACTTTTCACGCATTCAACTCTTTTGTCATTTCTGCCTATATGTTTGAATCTTCCATAGCAGAAAAGAAAAGCAAACCTAGGTCAAAATAAACTAT
>NW_011219797.1:0-443 GCF_000146605.3 Meleagris gallopavo | reverse complement strand
AACAAAAGGAATTTTTTTACATCGTTCTTTAACTATCACTGAAAAGTTGAGGGCACAGCAAAGGGGTGTGAGATACTTCAGATTTATTGCTTGTGATTTACTAACGTATATTTAATAAAAATCTGAAATGCTGTTGCTGTATTGTTACTCTAGATGCTAATAGATTTCTTAGCCAAAGTATTCAAGCTTCATATACTTCATGTACTTCATGAAAAAAGGTCTTAACTTTTAAAAGAAATTAAAAGAAATAGACTCTATAAATAAAGTTAAAAGATCCATTAAGGTACAAGAAAACTTAAGCTTGTAACAGATTAGTCATAACCAATTGTAGTTCTTCTCACTGGCTTCCTCTAGCTTTTTGGCTTGATTGTTTTTCTTCTTACAGCTGTTGCTCCTTCAGCAAAACAACTTTCTGTCCTTTGCAGGTTTCATCTAAGTCTGAA
>NW_011219796.1:0-376 GCF_000146605.3 Meleagris gallopavo | reverse complement strand
AAATTGATACACTGTGTACAGAAAAGTAGTCTCAAATGGATTAAGAAAACCATATGCAATGATTCCTAGTGAAATTCCCTTTTAATAATAGATACAGTACAGTCCTACATTTGAAATTGCTAGTTAAGAAAGCTAAACTGATTTACCTCTACCATGCTCAACAGCTTTTTTCTAATTTGGGCATAGCTTTGGCATAAAGATCCTAAGAAAAAGAAAAAAAAAAGAAAAGAAAACAGTGGTAAATAGATACCAATTAGATGAAACAGTAACTATAAATTTTCACTGAAAAAAACAAAACAAAACAAAACAAAAAAAACAAACAAAAAAACCTGTTGAATCCCTAATGGAGCCTCCTGGTTAAACTAACTATAATACC
>NW_011219795.1:0-424 GCF_000146605.3 Meleagris gallopavo | reverse complement strand
GCAGTCATTAGAAGAAATAATTGCAGTAGAATCCGTCATGGATTTTGAAATAAGTAATGTATTTGTGGAAAGATGCACATTCTCAAAAATTATTCTGTGCAGTAATTGCTGTCTTTTAGTTTTTTTTTTCCTTAAGCAGTTCAGCTAACAAAATAAATCTTTCTACGTTATTATATGATCTTTTATTGCACAGACCATATTAATGATAGTTGACAGTTGTCACAAATTTTATTACTATTGAAAGAGCAGAAAAAGCAGCTCTGGATTGACCTTCTTTATATCACAATACTTTTAATCTTAACAGAGAGGAGTCCAATGCCTGAATGGTTTGTACTGAACTTGAAAGCATTTGTGCTGGTAAGGCATCTCACTCATGAAATACGTTCATTTTATCTAAAATAGGATTGTGTTAGGCTGTTGCACC
>NW_011219794.1:0-545 GCF_000146605.3 Meleagris gallopavo | reverse complement strand
AAAGTCTCAGCTGTCTACCGATCTGCAGACAAATGTTTTGGTGTAACACTATCCGGAAAAAGACTGATAAAACACAGATGTGACTAGGTCTCTGAAATTTGTGGTTTGCTAAGTGTTTTTTTTTTCTTTCCCTATTTCCTTTTTTTTTTTTTTCCCTTGTCCATTTTTTTGCCGATGGCAAGTTAGCTTCCCTACTAGGCATGATGGCACAGACTTTTATTAAAATGTTGCAACAAGGCGGTAATTGCTAAAAATTAAGGAAGTTAGTTGAAATAAAAAGCAGAAGTATTTTCGTATTTTCCCTCTATTTTCAGTATAACTCTTGGCATCATCTCTTCATATTTTGCCCAATGCATACCTACAATAGTTTTCCTTTCTAAGCGTTCGTTCTGAAGTATGGATTTCTGGCAATCCCATGCAGATCCTTTTTAAGTAAAATGTTTTCTAGGCTCTTTTACACCTAAGAACCAACAGCTTGATATTTCAAAGGGGATGAAATTTTACAGCCACAGTGAGGCTTGTCTAGATAAGATTTGCTAGCAATT
>NW_011219793.1:0-419 GCF_000146605.3 Meleagris gallopavo | reverse complement strand
TTGTTGAGTGTGTGTGGAGGGCAGGGAGGCAGAGAGCATTTGACAGGAATTAGGGAAAATTTAGGCAAAATGCACATCCAAAATGTTTTTTTTGCTCACCCTTACCTGCATTAATACTCAGAGGTCTGAAAAAGGTGGAACAATTGTTCTGGGCTGCCATCATATTCTGCGTTTAAGTAGCATACTGGATGTCTCATTGTGCTTTGGCACCACAGCAGATTGTATAAATGTGTCCAATGGGAAACTGAACTGAAGTTGAGAAAGATGCTCCAAGAGGCTGAAAATGCTGCAACCTAGTTCTTTGTGTCTGCAGAAAGAAAAGAGGCTTTGCACTCCTTTCCACAAGGCAAGTAGGATGCATAAACAAGTGTAAAGGAAGAAGTAAAATGAGAACTTTCTGTAGGCTGTCTTATTTTCTT
>NW_011219792.1:0-335 GCF_000146605.3 Meleagris gallopavo | reverse complement strand
AAACAATTTGCACATTTTCCCTTTCCTCATATTCCTCTTTTTACATGAGAAAGCACTGGTTGAACAAGATTTCTGTGTTCGTAAAATTTTATTGTCTTAAAATAGTAGAAGGTAAGGTGAAAGGTTATAATAGGAGAAAACTACAAAATTAAGATTTATATGGGACAAAAAGCAGCTGGGTGGGGTCATCAGAAAAGGCAAAGCACTTCCTTTCCTATAAAAACTCACGATGCAGTAAAAGCAGTAAAATATAATATTGTTTGATTAGAAATATTTAGACATGTATGCACACAAAAACAACGTACATAAATACGAAGAGACAGTATTTTAATTGA
>NW_011219791.1:0-447 GCF_000146605.3 Meleagris gallopavo | reverse complement strand
TCCCTGCTGTTGTATACATTATATTTACCAGTAAATAACAGCATCTTTAAGGTAGGATTCAACCTAACCTAAGTGTTTGTAAAATTATACTCTCAGAACAAATCTCTGCTGTGGAAAAGAGTTACTACAATGATCTGAACCCATGTCAAAGGCAGTGAGTGACTACAATAGAAAAATACATTAATACTGACTACTCAGATGAGGAACTGTCTCTCTTTGAGTATCATTTTCATATTTAGAAATACATTACTTTTTTTTTTTCTATCTGTAATTGATGAATCGTCTGCCTGGGAACTCTTCCTGGCACTGTGAGAGAGCCAGACTTCACGACAGAAGATTAGGTCTTTCCCAGCTCTAACTCCTATATTTAGAAGCTTCACATAGCTGCTTTTTAACTTGTGTAGCAGTGGCAGTCCAAAGGTTAAATGACCGCCTTTCAGCTTCTGC
>NW_011219790.1:0-450 GCF_000146605.3 Meleagris gallopavo | reverse complement strand
AACAGTTCCCATGCAGACAGTAATTAAAAACACTAACTAGAGGCCATCAGTCTGACATCAGTCCTGGTCAAGAGATTAGAATAGACTAGACGCAATTAAGTGGGAATTAGAGGAGATTAAATAAAGCTAAGCAGCATGGCTACAAACAATGGATTATTTTCATTAACTTGATTATTTAATGGCATTACAGTTTGGGGTGCAAACGCACTTCCTACAAAACAGTTGAAGCTGTTGATGTAATACATTGTCTTTGACAATTAAAAAAAAATCTTTGATGGAATTAAGATTACACGTTTTTAAAAAAGTGAATGCCTGATTAATCTTCCCATTTATGACAGGATAAGACAGTTATATTCATAATGAATTTCTTCAGGTTTTCCCCTCACTTTTACCCAAAACAATATAAAATCACTAATGAGATTTATGGATGAGATTGGAGAGCTATAATGT
>NW_011219789.1:0-421 GCF_000146605.3 Meleagris gallopavo | reverse complement strand
TGATGGCTGTGCTACACTGAAGTGAGTGTCATTGTAGGTGGTTATAGCTGTGAACAAATTGGAGGTGTTTCATAACTGCACAGTTGGCTTCCTATTCAGTGATGAGTATTACCTATCCTCTGTGACAGAAGCAAGTCACTGCAAGACACAGTGTGAAAACTCCTAGCTTAAAACAATAGAAAAGCTTAGTCTGTTTGTTAAGGATGTGACAAAACAATGTCATGCTTAAAAGTTGATCTTGTATTTACAATGGTATGATGAGACTGAAAGATTTGAAGGTTGTTTTTTTCTTTGTCTCTAGCAACAGCTTATGGTTTTGGTTTTGGATAACGCATTTCAGACTTGCTTGCACAAAATGTGAAATCAAAATTGGAGCTGTGAGCCTCTGTTGCTTTCCTGTGAAAATTATTAAAACCCTTAA
>NW_011219788.1:0-328 GCF_000146605.3 Meleagris gallopavo | reverse complement strand
CAATACTCTTTTCTGTTTCTATTTTCTCTTAATTTTCAGGATTTTGTTTGTACAGACAAGTATAACTCAGATTCAAGCAAAGCACCCATTACTGGTACTAGTTTTTGTCGGTTTTTTTTTTTTTTTTTGTCTTTAAATTAATTATAATGCTTACTAGCTGCCTTCTCTTTTTTTCTTCCTTCCTGCTTCCCCGTTAAATTTCTTCACAAGCAAGTGAAAAAGCTAACTGTAATTTTAGAGGAAATATGTATTTCAACGATAGTGAAAAAGGTCGTCTGTTCAAAAAATCCATTCCTGCCAAGTGTTTAGGAGGTAGAGGTGCAATGGG
>NW_011219787.1:0-393 GCF_000146605.3 Meleagris gallopavo | reverse complement strand
TTGTTGCAAAGGTATATTTCAGATAAGATCAAGGTACTGTTGTAAAAATTTGACTAGGTTCAAATGAGAGAAGAAAATTTGTGTTGTTTTTTTTTTCCTTGATAGTCTCAAAGTACTCCTAGAATACAATACATCAACTTTGTTGTTGTTACAGCCAGCTATGTAGTTACTCCTCAACACTGTACACTCATGAATGTAAGAAATAAGTTCCATCATTCAGCTTAGAGGAATAAAAGATGGAGTTAACTGTTGATTTAGCCTAGCAAACTCTTTTTTACCCAAGCTTTGAATTATTAATTTATTTAGAGAGTTAGAAGAATATAAGTATACAAGGCATAAATGCGGTATTAGCAATTGAGCTGCAAGTACCACTTAACTTTAATAGCCTGAAAC
>NW_011219786.1:0-351 GCF_000146605.3 Meleagris gallopavo | reverse complement strand
GTGTTGCTTGTTGGGGTAATACAAAGATTGCCTAATCTTGTTCTGATTATAAATACTTGGTTGCTTGACAGATCTGAGTTCACACCGTATGTCCCATAGGATTCTCTTGCCAAATGTCTCTATCAGTTTGGAGGCTAGGGTACAGGTGGTACTGGTAACAACTACTGAGGTCTTGCTTTTTTATTATTCTAACTCTCTTGTGATTATGTTGTATTTTCAAGACAGCTGAAATTGAATGATTAAAATAAAATCTTAAAAAAAAAAGAAGTGGGTGGATTTCTGTGGTGAAATGAGGCCTCAGTTAGATATCAGCAGGTGTTTGCTTCACTAATCTAGCTATTCCTTGGGACC
>NW_011219785.1:0-393 GCF_000146605.3 Meleagris gallopavo | reverse complement strand
TTCTCTGCCTTTCACAAATGATGGTTCTTTTAACATCCTTCTCTTCTCTTTGTTTGCTTAGAGGATCAAAGCCTTTTTCTTTATTTCTTTTTTTTTTTTTTTCTTTTCCAAACAGTTTCTGGAGTGTTAAAAGGCTCCACCAGTATACTGAGTTTACATTACAAACAAGTTAACATTCCCAGTCTGTCAGAGCTTTTCTCCTAGGATACCAAGGAAAGCAAAGTTCAGCTAAACGGCACAATTAATCTGAGATCACTTCTGAGAGAAGAAAAAAAGGTTGTTTTAAGCAGGGCTATTCTCTTCTTGGAGATTTAAAGTTCACTCCAGAAAGGAAAATTATTATTCTCTGAAAGTTATCTTGTCTTTATTTGTATTCCAACAGCTATCCCATTA
>NW_011219784.1:0-420 GCF_000146605.3 Meleagris gallopavo | reverse complement strand
ACTCATTATAAGATCACCAGTAATAATAAATTTGTATCCAAAATATTAAAATTGAGCAATTTAGTCTCGTAATAACTTCGTATAGTCATACATTTATACGAAGTTTATACGATACTGACAACTATAAAAGCAGCGAACGTATATATTATACTGCACATGCAGAGAGACTGTCTTTAAATCACTTTTTCAGATATTCAGTCTTTTCAGACAATACCAGTAATAACTGGCACAAATCTATATAGGAAGAAAGGAAGGTTACTTCATTCATGAGGTGGTTTTAAGGGCATTAAAAGGCATACATGGCTGGGGGTCGGGTGGAGGGGCAGTTCACAGGGGCAGAAATTTCTCGTCTTTCATAGCTGCTTGAAGCACTTAGAGATCTTCACAGGATTTTGATCCAACCAACTTTTTGTTAACCTC
>NW_011219783.1:0-372 GCF_000146605.3 Meleagris gallopavo | reverse complement strand
TATATATATATATATATATATACATATATATATATATATATGTGGGAGTTGGGACTACTGGTGCAAACTTAAAGACATCGTGGTAACGTTTCCTGCCATGAAGCAGTTCCTGAATTTCAGCAGTGTAAGTAATGGGAAATAAAGTTCAGCACTTTTCTCTCTAATAAAAACGCTGTGACTGCAGATTATACGTGGCTTCAGAGATGTACCCAAAGCCAGCAGAATCTTGGTCATACAGTGCAGGGTTTAGACACCAAACAGACCAGAGACTGTAGTCAGGTAGCAAAAAAGACTACAGGTTTTTGGAAATATTTCCCACACAAGGGCTGTAGTTGGAAAAAGTGTTCCACTAAAACAATTCCTTTCCGTTCT
>NW_011219782.1:0-489 GCF_000146605.3 Meleagris gallopavo | reverse complement strand
AGCGGTAGATGTAATCTACCTTGATTTTAGTAAAGGCATTTGATACTGTCTCCCACGACATCCTTATAACTAAAGACTGAGGAAGTGTGGGATAGACGAGTGGACAGTGAGGTGGGTTGAGAACTGGCTGACTGGCAGAGCGCAGAGGGTCGTCGTTGGTGGTGCAGAGTCTGGCTGGAGACCTGTAACCAGTGGTGTCCCCCAGGGGTCTGTGCTGGGTCCGGTCTTGTTCAACATCTTCATCAATGACCTTGATGAGGGGATAGTGGCCACCCTCAGCAAGTTTGCTGATGATACGAAGTTGGGAGGATTGGCTGACACGCCTGAAGGCTGTGCTGCCATTCAGCGAGACCTGGACAGGCTGGAGAGCTGGGCAGTAAGAAACCGGATGAGGTTCAACAAAAGCAAGTGTAGGGTCTTACACCTAGGGAGGAATAATTGCATGCACCAATACAGGCTGGGGGATGAGCTGCTGGAGAGGAGCTCTGC
>NW_011219781.1:0-328 GCF_000146605.3 Meleagris gallopavo | reverse complement strand
GACCACAAGTGAGAAATCCTTTTTTTTGTGTGCGTCTGTGTGTTAGTTTTGAAATGGAGGGGAGAAAAAAAAAAAAGAAAATGATTTGCAACATCACCAGTGACGAACCTGCTCGGCCAAAGTGGGGCTGGGCACCGCATATCCCAGTGCCCACCACCACGGCGCCATCATCTGCTCCAGGCCCTACCTTTCAGAAGAAGCCTAGCCCCAAACAAGTCCACAGAAGTTAGGGACAACCCTTGCCATGGCCATCCAGACCCCTAGGGACTGTTGCAGTTTGACCTCTTGCCTAGCACGCAGAAGACTCTGTTTTACCTCAGCAGGACAA
>NW_011219780.1:0-354 GCF_000146605.3 Meleagris gallopavo | reverse complement strand
ACAGAATATAATCTGTGTGTGTTGTATTCAGTTTTAGAAAGGTTGTATGGATTCTTCTTCAGTGTCTTTTAGAAATACTACCAACAACAAGAAACACTCTTGACCTTCCAGGCAACTTGGAAGAAAATTGGTGAATGATCACTTTGCACAAAGATACTCTGTTATTGTTAATATGAAGGAACTTATTAGCACTAAAAAATGCTCTTAAATATTTCAGAAAATAGAGTATTTTCAAAAAAGCAAAATGCTTTTTTTTATTATTATTTTTTTTCCTTTTTTTCCATAGAACATAGTTGCAGAATAACTTGTGAGATATGCACAGGGGACCTCTAATAGGACGAACATGATGAAGAT
>NW_011219779.1:0-447 GCF_000146605.3 Meleagris gallopavo | reverse complement strand
CAGACTCTCATCTCAACCTCCTCCAGCATCTTCCCTGCTAACTGCATAACACACTTTAGCAAATTCATAGCATAGCTAGACAAGCAAATGATTCATGTACAGAACCAATATAAAATACAATTACAGAAAGACAAAGGAGAAAGGAGCAGAGGTGGGCAAGGATAAGTTGATGATCCCAAAAGCTGCAGGGCATAAAATAGACTTCAGAAGAATTTCTGAAGAGGAGAAGGCTGAGATGAGAGTCTGCAAAGCAGAGAAAAGGGAGAATGGCAAAAGAAAGAAGTAGAGAAGGTTACTGGAAGGAAGTCCCCAAGTTCATGTGAACGGTGAACAGTGGGGAACCTTGGCATTTGCAAGATGGAGTGGAAAGGCAAGGAACTATGAGTGGGTGGAAGAAGGTAAATTTGACTGCCAAAACCTGTTCCCTGACTTTATGTTCATCCATTT
>NW_011219778.1:0-320 GCF_000146605.3 Meleagris gallopavo | reverse complement strand
GGGGGGGGGGTTTGTCATTTGGTAGAAAGAAATCATAAATGAGAATCAGGGAAATACTGACACGGAACCAAAGCAAGTGCCTGTTCTTTGGGGCTGAGCACAAAGATCAAACATGCAAATCCAGTACTGCAGCAGATGGCTCTGTGGGCCAGCAGGGGAGGCTGACATGATAAGCAGTTTTGGAAACTTCTCTTATAACTGATCTTCAGTCTCTTATTCTAGAGCTAATTTTTTTTTTAAGCTATCTGAAAACATCATAGCAACAAATACGTTTGAGGTCAGCCAAACAGCAGCTGCAAAAACGTTAAGACAAGAAACAG
>NW_011219777.1:0-322 GCF_000146605.3 Meleagris gallopavo | reverse complement strand
AAGGGTTGGGTGTGCGTGCAGTGGACTGTTCTCATCCCTCCCACTTTTCTCCCTAGACTTCTTTAATACCAATACAAGACAAAAAAAAAAAAGAAAAGAAAGAAAAAAAAAAGAATAGGAAAATAGCTTGAATGTATTTTTTCATCAGTTTTCTTCAACATTTGGGGTCTCTGCTGCTGCTTTCTCCCCCGACAGCTGTTCCTCCTTGCGTAGAAAGAGCTCATTTGTGTTTCACAAGTATTTAGATGGAAATAACTGATACTTATCCTGCACTTGATACGAGGATGCGGGGAGGAGTGTGTGCTAGATCCCACGCAGCATG
>NW_011219776.1:0-439 GCF_000146605.3 Meleagris gallopavo | reverse complement strand
TTCTCATAGATCACACACAGGCACAAAATGATCTGCACAATTGTTATACACCATAGTTATAGAGTCTGTATTTTTCCAGTCTGTTCTCCTCATGATAATGGCTCAGCACTTTCCATACAATGACAATATTGCTGACTCCGTAATTCCGTGGCTACACACGCTCAGGGGAAAGGTCTGCATGTGGGCTGGGGCCGTGTGACCTGCGGGTGTGATGATCTGTGACCTGGTTGAGATCTGTGGGTTAAAACCGGGGACCAGACAAACAAAGGACATCTGGTGGTTGGGATCTGCTATGGCCACCTAAACCAGGGGGAGCAGTTGAGGAGCCTTCTCTCATCTGCTACTTGAGGTGCCAAATCGCAGGGCTCATCCTGATGGGGAAAGAGCTCTCCAGCATAAGGAATTCCGCAGAGGAGGCAGGAAACCGCCATGGCTGAGC
>NW_011219775.1:0-477 GCF_000146605.3 Meleagris gallopavo | reverse complement strand
TCTATTCAATGACACGTATTACATTTCCCATAGAAAGTCTTTTATTTTTTTATTTTTTTTACGCCCAGGATTTTCTGGGCTTCTTTTGTAACTGATTAGGAACTTGGTGAAAACATCCCCCTGCCCTGCAAGTGAACCAAAACATCAGGAATAGGAAACTCCTGACACAGTTTCCTGCTTCAAAGCAAAGCAGCAGCTTGCTTATCACAGAACATCCTTCATTTGAAGAAAGTAAGGCCCCAGGATACAGGAGAAAACACTTTTTAGTAATAGATAGTCCAGGAGTCACACCAGTTTTGCTTTCATGCCCTAGATCAGCTCACTAAAGCACTCAAGCAGGAACTTTTCAGCCTGCAAAATAACGAGTTTACGGAAAACTGATCTACTCAGGCCTTATGTTGTTGAAATCAGAATATGAATATCTTCATGAAGACCAGACCCAACTCCCTGTTAATTCCTGCAGCCTACATCACTCTG
>NW_011219774.1:0-485 GCF_000146605.3 Meleagris gallopavo | reverse complement strand
CTTAGGGAAGCAAGTTTGCGATGGGCATGGGGCAGAGAGTGGGGGGTCTGTGCATGGGAGTGGGGGAAGCGGGCGTGGGGAGCAGAGGCGTGTGTGGCACGGTGCTGAGCGTGGCAGTGTGGGAGGTGTGAGCTCTGCAAGCTGTGTGCGGGGGCAGCTGGTGTGGGGGTTGGCAGCACCCGACGTGGGGGGACAGTGCCTGGGGCTGTGAGCTGGGGGTGCTGAGCAGGGAGACATCGTTTGCCACGCCTGAGCTGAATGCATCGATGGATGCGTGCGTGGCAAGATATTGCATCCCTAATAGTGCTGGTAATGGCTGGGGGAGTTCTGGGGTTGGTCCTTCACGCTATTGCACAAGGAGAAATTGGAGTGAACGGCAGGGATTTGGTGGCATCTTGCTTCCTCAGCCTGGCTGTGCATTTAGGGGCCCATCCCCTAGCCCTGGTTGATGTGCTATAAAAAATAGCATGTAAGGGATGAATATT
>NW_011219773.1:0-510 GCF_000146605.3 Meleagris gallopavo | reverse complement strand
ACACAGACCTCTTGACCACGTTGTGATAACAGTTAAAGTACACTACAGTTTACTAATTTACAATACCAACAAAATTAAAAAAAAAAAGAAAGAAAAAAGGGAAAAAAAAGCAAAAAAGAGGAAAAAAAAATAGACTATTAAAGTTATGTCTATTTTAGTTATTTGTTTTTTGCTGCGTGATTTGAGCAAAATACGAACAGTACTTTTTGTTAGTACTGGTACTTACAACAGCCTCAGCTTTAGTGCCCTAACCTGTTAATTCTTGCCACTAAGCATGTGACCAGTGTTTGCTGGGATTTCTGAGAGAAGTCAGTAGAGCAGACCATGATAAGTTTTTGCTGAATCTAGCTCTTAGTTGCTACAATGTTTATTTTTATGCCCTGCCTATGGTGACTTCCTGAACATAACATTTTGAAATACTGCCCTACAGATGCTGAAAGTTTTACTACCATCTACAGTAAATTTATTTGTATCTGAACAAAAAAATTTGTAGGATGGCTTTATAGAAAT
>NW_011219772.1:0-489 GCF_000146605.3 Meleagris gallopavo | reverse complement strand
TTTTTTAGGCTCATCCCACTATGTTTCCTGCCACTGAAGGTACAGATGTAATAACCACCTGCACACCTGTTCCTTCAACTACCCGCCCCAGTCGCCTGAAGTCATCTTTGATAGCCTTCAGGCTTTTTCTTACCAACTTCTTCACTGCCAGCCTGTACTATCAATAGTGGATAGTAGTCAGAAGGGCAGATCAGTCTGGGAAGTATCCTAGCAATGTCCCTGACTCGTGCCCCAGGGAGGCAGCACACCTCTCTGTGGGTAGGGTCGGGCCGGCATATAGGGCCTTCGGTTCCTTGCAGCAGGGAGTCGCCTATGACAACCACCCTTCTATCCTTCCGGGGTGAGGAAGTCTTGAGGCACGGGGTTGACCGCTTCCCCCGAGGCACCCTCATGGGTGGGCCTCCCTCCACATCTGCACACTTACCTCTACCCTCGGGGTTCCAGGGCCTTCAAATCTATTCCGCAGAGGCACCTGGGGGAGCCGAGCAT
>NW_011219771.1:0-464 GCF_000146605.3 Meleagris gallopavo | reverse complement strand
TATTTTTAAGTTTGTTCTGTGGAAAAGTTTCTTCACTTTTCAACATTAAAAAAAACATAAGCTGCAGATTCAAACTGTCAAAAGTGTATCTTACCCTGCATTTGAAGAATAAAAAAATTAATTAGAAAGAAAACACACAGATTTATAACAATTTTTGGTCCTTAAAATTTCTTTTTATGTAAGACATGAAAGTTATTTACTTATTTAGCAAATTCCTCAGAGGGAAAAATTATCAGTTATTTTTTTTTGATTTTATTTATAAAACATGTTTGTAGTGCTATATACACTACTGTGATAATCTAGTACAAATAATTATGTGACAATTAATGGTTTGCTAAGACATATTTTTTAACAAAAATTTATTCAAGGGGAATTTTAAGCAGGCACTTTCAATACTCAATTGAAAGTATATCTTGGCAGATACAATTTGTCTGCCCCACTATTTGAAATATAATTAACAAGGT
>NW_011219770.1:0-449 GCF_000146605.3 Meleagris gallopavo | reverse complement strand
AAGGAGGCTGTGGATGCCCCATCCCTGGAGGCATTCAAGGCCAGGCTGGATGTGGCTCTGGGCAGCCTGGTCTGCTGGTTGGTGACCCTGCACATAGCAGGGGGTTGGAACTGGATGAGCATTGTGAGCCTTTTCAACTCAGGGCATCCTATGATTTTATGAATAGGAACTGCAGAAGTGGTGAACCTGGGGATCGGGGCTGTGTGTGGCTCAGGCCAATTCCAGCATCTCCTGTGATGGAGCTGTGCTCTTTCTTCTCTGCTTTTCTGCAGCACTGCAGAACCAGCTCTGCTGGGTTTGCCTGGTGGTACTCTCAGCCCGGAGCACTGTGCTTTACGTGAGCTCAGCTTTGTTGTTGATAGCTGTTGGCAACCTGAGAACTTTGGGATCCTACTCACTGGTTTAGGAAAATTGGTTGTCCTGAAAAGAGATGTTAATGGCACAAATAA
>NW_011219769.1:0-496 GCF_000146605.3 Meleagris gallopavo | reverse complement strand
TGGCCATTTTACCTGAGGGTCTGGCCAACTGAAGAGAGCTATCATCATCCATGGCATGTTTTAAACCATTCAATGCAAGTGAGGACAAGCTGTGCTGTTCAGATAGCCAAGAACACCAAGTTACTTTGGGATGCACAACCCAAGCAAGTTGTCTGCTTATTTACAGTGTGCCAGGCCTCTGAGGACAGTAAGAAGGATTATACAGCTCTGCCTGAGGCCCAGCTTTCTCATTCTATCAAATTGCAGAGTTTCAGCTCAAGAAACCCAAACCAAGAGCAAAGGTTACTAAGCAAAGGTTGCTAAGCTCTTAGACTGTCCTTTTTTTTAAACTTTATTTATCTGGCTCATCCTTGTCTTCTCCAGATAGGAAAAATATACCTTCTCACCCCTTTCTGCAAATATACTTCTGAAGTTGGACTGTGGACTGCATTATATTTTGAAGTGTGAAAGAAACATAGCTAGTATAGAAAAGTAACTAAGAAGTCCTGTTGACACA
>NW_011219768.1:0-470 GCF_000146605.3 Meleagris gallopavo | reverse complement strand
TGTAGAACAAAAGAAGATGTGCATATCTGTGCTCGATTATATTTGTGTGAACAGCAAACAGCTAAGCATTCCAATCAGTTTCAGAATGACAAAATTCAGTTAAAGACAAGTGCTCTGTTCTGAGCCCCGAGACAGGGCTTTGGTCCTTCTGTTCCTGTCAAACTGCACCAAAATGGGCTATCAGCTTTATCTATGTTATTTCAGACAGGGGTCTTTGCATGGAACACTGATTAAAAAACAAACAACAACAACAAAAAAAAACACTACAGGAAAGCATTCTGAGGGCTAACAATTAGATTTTTTTTGCAGTCTAAACTTTATCAATAGCTGAACAAAAACTAAATAGCATGCCATAGTAACTTCAGTTGAAAATCTCTTTTATTATGAGAGCTACCCCCTACCAGATTTATCATAAGACTACGTGACACCAGAAACTAACTTTGAGCACAGAATTTAGGAGTGTTCAGACA
>NW_011219767.1:0-434 GCF_000146605.3 Meleagris gallopavo | reverse complement strand
CTTGTGTGCCTTGCAGCAAATGAGTTGAGAAAGCCAAGCCTTTGTACACGGTCCCTTCTCTATCTTCCCATTCCATGCTGAGACTCTGGGGCAGCGTGGTGGGACCAAAAAGGAAAGGCTGGTGAGGAGAGGAAGAGTGATGAGACAGGTGAGCTTCAGCTGAGCTCCAGGCCTTGCAGAAGTAAAATACCACAAAGAACTTTGTGAACTACCACAAAGGGCCACCTACGCAGCTATATTTTAAGGTTAAAATTGATTTCCAAAAGGAGCAGCAAATCTACATCTGCTCTTCCATTCTGTCTTGCTGATATTCACCCTAGAAATATCAGAAATATCTACTTCTGTCAAGTTGTGTTTTTGTTTTGTTCTTGTTTTTTAATGGAAGACTCAGAATGCTTCAGGTTTTAATAATAAACAAAGCTCTGCTTAAATAC
>NW_011219766.1:0-530 GCF_000146605.3 Meleagris gallopavo | reverse complement strand
CTGGAGTACTGTGCCCAGGTCTGAGCCCCAGGTACAAGAAGGACAGAGAGCTGTTGGAGAGGGTCCAGAGGAGAGCCTCAAAGATGATCAGAGGGCTGGAGCACCTCCCCTATGAAGACAGGCTGAGGGAGCTGGGCTTGTTCAGCCTGGAGAAAAGAAGGCTGCAGGGTGACCTCATTGCAACCTTTCAGTACCTAAAGGGAGCCTACAAACAGGAGGGGAATAAACTCTTTGAAAGGGTAGATAACAGCAGAACAAGGGGAAATGGTTTGAAGTTGAGGGAGGAAAGATTTAGGTGGGATGTCAGGGGGAAGCTCTTTACTATGAGAGTGGCGAGGTGCTGGAACAGCTGCCCAGAGAAGTTGTGAGTGCCCTGTCCCTAGGGGTGTTCAAGGCCATGTTGGATGGGACCCTGGGCAACCTGGTCTAGTGTTAAATGTGTAGGTTGGTGGCCCTGCCTGTGGTAGGGGGGTTGGAGATTCAGGACCCCTGAGGTCCCTTCCAACCCAGGCAATCCGATGTGATTCTGT
>NW_011219765.1:0-480 GCF_000146605.3 Meleagris gallopavo | reverse complement strand
TTAATCTGCTTTATTTTTTTTAATTCTTCCAATTTTTTTAAATACTTTTTTTTTTTAATAAAAAAAAAAAAGGAAGAATGAGTAACTGATAATAAAAGTAACAACAACATGATGTCATTATTCAGCTTTAAAGCTGGAGGGCAGATCTTCTTGCTGGAGCAAAGGGAATTACAAAGAGCTTTCAAGGCTTGAAAAGATGCTTTAGCCCGATCAATTTAAGACTAGTCTAGTTTTTCCAGTTAATATAATTACGTAGAATTATATAACAGCTTACATTATTGAGGTAAATTGTACTTTATCATGACAAAAACTACATTTTTGAAGTTAAACTGCTTTTCCATGTATGTAATGCACTAAAGTCCTTATATTGAATTACATCTTTAAACTTTGGGGGCTTTATTCTGCCCAGACTAACGCTTTGCATAAGTCCTACATTCACAAAACACCAAGAAGAAAAGTAGCCGAGGAAGGCTTTCTCAC
>NW_011219764.1:0-461 GCF_000146605.3 Meleagris gallopavo | reverse complement strand
TTTCATAACAGCCATATGAGTAATACAGCTTTTCCTAATGCTAAATAGTTACAGCAGAGCACACACTAGTCTTTCTACTCAGAATATGAATAAATTAGAATAAGATATTGACATCAAGTGGAATATGAACGCTCAGCTCTTGTTTGAACCTTTTCGAAAATTACTGATTCTGTTTCTTAATTATGTCTATATCACAGGCTAGTTGTAACTCTTAAGAGGAACTAGGTTATTAAACAACCAAACAAATAAACAAACACTTCTCAATCAAAAATCAGAGGCTATGTCATTTTTAAATGAATGTGCTGGTTTATGTCCTTTTACACTTTGCCACGGGCTGCTTCCCTTTATATCTCTAAACTTCTTTGCCTGGTGAATTGCCCTGGCAAATTCCTTCTGGCAAAGGAAGTATGGAAGTACTTTTAGTCACAAGGTGGAAGATGTGAAATCGGAGAGTCTACAAC
>NW_011219763.1:0-339 GCF_000146605.3 Meleagris gallopavo | reverse complement strand
GGGGCACCACCAGTCACCCCCGCCTGCATCAAACCCGCCTCGAATCAGTTTGGCAGCCATCACAGCCATCTCTCCACAGGCAGCTCCGGTCCGGAAATAGATTTTGACAAACTTTAACGTTTTAGCCTCTCCATAGAGCTGTTTGTTTGTTTGTCTTTTTTTTAAATTAGCAAGATCACTCATTCTGAACTCTTGGGGGTGAGTTTTATGTGCCGCTGTGTTGAGGCTGACTGGGGGCTGTGCCTGCAGCTGCATGGACAAGCAGCTCATTCACAGGAGTGGGGGTTAATTCTGGTTTAGTTCACTTGGCCCTTACAAGTTCAGTAACCTGAATGCTGC
>NW_011219762.1:0-330 GCF_000146605.3 Meleagris gallopavo | reverse complement strand
AAAGCTGGAAAATACGTGGAGCTCCGTAATCTTTCCAATGTCTAAATGTTACTTTTACTTCATCTGAAATTTTCTCTATTAACCTTGCATTTTTTTTTTTTCCCATCTCTCCCATACAACATGCGCTTTAAACCCCGCAAAACAATAAGGAGTTATTTTTTCCTTAGACTCTGTCACAGTATGATACCCTCTGATGCTAAACAGTCAGCAACAAAACCAAATGTATGAGAAGAATTCCAAACAGGTAGATTACTTTTTTATCTTTTTCCTGAACTGCTAGTTTTTATTTTCTTCTGTTGTTTCTCATGAGTATTTGCCTAGGAAGAACTG
>NW_011219761.1:0-523 GCF_000146605.3 Meleagris gallopavo | reverse complement strand
ATGCCCTGTTTGATTCTCAGTCAGCGTTGCCAACTTCTTTCCATGCCAAAAGATGGTCTCTTTACTGCCATACTGCCAAACACCCTCCTGGTTGGGAGCAGGCAACCTCCAAGCTGTTTCCTTCTCGCTTTGGCAAATCTTCCGACAGGGGAATTGGAGCGAATGACATGTGGTGACATGAACCTCTGTTTTTCTCTCCACAGTAACTATCTAAGCCTCTGGAAACTTTGCAGCTCTCTGGTGGGTCCCAGTGAGTGTTGCCACCTCAGCCTGCCTTGCTCTCCACCAGCATTTGTTGAAACACAAAGAGAATCTGAGTTTGCAGTTCAGGTCTTAGCACACCCAGCAGGACTTAAAGTCTGGGTTGAAATGTCAACTCCAAGGCCTAGAGAGTGGGAATAGGACTCAAATTTTCCATATCTCCCTTGTGTATCTTGACAGGTAAGGTTATTCTGAGGCTGTCCCCTTGCTTTTTTTCTTTTTCTCCCCGTAAAGGAACTATAAGGCATCCTACTTTTCTCAT
>NW_011219760.1:0-419 GCF_000146605.3 Meleagris gallopavo | reverse complement strand
TAAATCCTGATGTGAATGATTTGCAGCATGACCATGCACAAGTTCTGCTTCTGCGTGATCTCATCTTCACCACCTCTAAAATGTTAGGGATAATACGTGCAAGTTTTGTTGGGTTTCCTAAGAAATTCCTTTAACTTGTGATTCAGTGAATTGCTGAAGCAGTTGCTGATTAAAAGCTTTTGAATAGCCTCTGATTAGTGGGATTTGTTCTGCTAAGCAGAGCAGAAGCTCTAGTTTTGTTGTTGTTTTGTTTTTTTGACAGGTTAGCACTTTCTTACTGAGGCAAATGTGAATTTCTGGTTTGGTAGTGTGATGTAAAATATACCACAGTACTTTCTCACCTTAATGCTACTGATTCCTGGGGAGGAAGGAAATCTGGTACTGATTTATGCTCTAAACCAGATTTCAAAGCTCAGTTT
>NW_011219759.1:0-476 GCF_000146605.3 Meleagris gallopavo | reverse complement strand
GCTGTGCCTACTCCCATTCAGCACTTCCTGCACAGTCCTCCAAACCTCTTTCCGAGGTTCCCCTGACCTCTTCATAGTCACACCTCAGAATTGACCCTGCAGCTCACTCCCTAGCTATTAGCTTGACTCCAACAGCACAACTCCCACCCATGCCTTCACTACATTAACTCACCAGCACTAATTCTCACTGCCTGACACACCTCTGCCCTTTACAGTCACAGGAAAAGCGCTGCTCTGGATGTCACTTTTTCAACCTGTTTGCTCTGATGAGCTTCTCAGCTCTGTGCCAATCCCTCCTGTTTTATTTCATGTTAAACACAGGTACTCTGTTGCTTAGGTTATAAGCTACCTTTAAGGAGAACCACATTTTATTGTCTTATGATGTCCAGACTGACAGAAATCTACCACGTCACTCAGTTTGGCACTGCAACAACAGAAACTACCAATTCCTAGCATTGACTTACATTGCATGGAAA
>NW_011219758.1:0-531 GCF_000146605.3 Meleagris gallopavo | reverse complement strand
GGCCATGTTTCAATGACCAGCCAGGCAGCCATGCATGCTGGCTTTCAGCCTGTCCTAGAGATCAGCAGAGACAGATACAGCATACAGCAGAAAGACCTTTCTCTAGCACCAGCAGCTCACTGTAGTATTTCCAGTTGAGCAGAACCTTCTAGCTACTTCGTACTCAACGTGTTTTCCCACTAAGAAGCTGGCATCACATCCAGTTGCTCCAGGCCCACCATGTTGTTCTAACTTAAGTCTAAGAATATCTGACAATTAACATAAATAGAAGAAGGATCAAGTCTTAAGAATATTTGTACTCACTTTCCTGCAAGATTTAATTACACCTGAGTGTTGAACAGCACTGCATTCATGAAAGCTTTTTTCTTTTTCTCTTCTTTTAAATTAGTAAATTGCACACTCATTTTCACCCCAAAAAATTGTTTACTCCTTTTGAATATAAAAAAATTACACAAATTTGTTTCCCTGAACAAAAAAAAACAAAAAAAAAGCAAGATAGAACCTAACATCCTACCCCCACTGACCAGAAAA
>NW_011219757.1:0-522 GCF_000146605.3 Meleagris gallopavo | reverse complement strand
AGGCTGATTCAGCCCCTTTCGCTCCTAGGTAGCCACAAGCCTTCTTCCTTCCCTGAGATGCTTTTCAGGACAACTGCCTCAAATTGCATCAAATAATCCCATCCGACTCCAAAACATTGTTGTTTCTACAGAAGAAATAGTAACATTTCTATTCAAGCTGATCTTACAAACTGGGACATAATTTCTCCTTCCTCTCATCTTCCCCTTCACTTCCCCATAATCTGGAGGGTTTGCCCCACTCCCCTTGTCTGTAGGACTCTCTGAGGCCCCATCCCTCCTGTGTGGGAAACACCTGCACATCCCAACAAGATGCCAACACTGTATACATGAAAAACCCTCTCTATTTTCCTCCCCACACCCCCGAAAGACCTAAATGCTGAGATTATTTTTAAACCCAACCAACAGATTAGCATCTAATTTCACCATTTCTACATCGCCAATGAGAGATGGGTCAGAGAGTAAAAACTTTTTTTTTTCCCATTTCAAACCCGCATCAGGCTAATTAAGAAGCCGAGGTTAAAA
>NW_011219756.1:0-420 GCF_000146605.3 Meleagris gallopavo | reverse complement strand
TAACCCACTAAATTTAGAAGTAGTATCCTTAAAAAAAATCAGAATCCTAGGAAAGCTGCTGGAAAATTCGGATTTTTTTTTAAATGAGTCTGTGTGTGCAGTTACCCTTTTTTTTTTTTTTGTTGAAATAGATAGGAAATACCAAGTTTTTTGGCTGAATATATTTGAGTTGTTTTGTAAGTAAAATAGCTGTGCTGTTTTGTCTAGTCAAACTCCGATGCAAAATTTATTAAGTGTATTTTAACATAGAAAGATATATTTGAACTGTAATTATGAACTGTGTACACCAAATAAAAAAATACAGGATGAATTTTAAGTAATTGCTTTTCTCCGCTAGTCTTGTCTCAAGTAATCATCATCTTCACCATAGAAAGACATTTTACTTCAGTATTAATCCCTCTAACATAAACGATTAAGGCC
>NW_011219755.1:0-476 GCF_000146605.3 Meleagris gallopavo | reverse complement strand
TGGCTAGCACATTATTTATTTCTGTATTCATTACTTTAAAGATGACTTTTATGTACCATTTCAAGTACAGGATTGTTCAAGTGAAGGAGATTTTCTTAGGGTGTTTGCTTTTTGACAGGCTCTTTTTATATCCTTCCTGAAGTGCTTTTCTTTTTGGCAATACATAAAATGAATCCTGAAAATCAAAAGGAGATTTTGTGCATTAATTCTGAATCTGACTACTTTTTTTACCTTTTTTTTTTCTTTTCTCATTATGGTGGATGTCAAAATATTCTGAACCGGAGACTTGTGAATAAATCTTCGGTTAAATCTGTTTTAAAGAGATATTTGATATTTTGTTCATTTTCGGATTTACATTTGTTTTACAGCTGTACCTGCTCATTGTTAATCCACCTGTTTACTTAGAGGCAGCAAAATAAATAGAGTTATGTAAAATCATAAGTGAAAGGGAGTAAGTGTGTGTGGATTTACATGTC
>NW_011219754.1:0-344 GCF_000146605.3 Meleagris gallopavo | reverse complement strand
ATTTTCTTTCTACTCTCTTGACATTCTTTTCTTTATGTGTGAGCTGCTGCCAATGACAACATTTGAAAACAACCAATAAAATAAAAAATACTGCACAGCATCTGATAAAGAAAATATGTGAAGCTGATCGCAAGGTCCGTGACTTTATTTTCTTTCACTTAGAGCTGGGGCTAGAATTTCTATGGGATCGATATGTAGTGAATTCTGGGTGTATACTGGGACAATGTTACTAATTTCCACAATCTGAAAATATATATTTTTTCCTGTTTTGTTTTTAATTGTTTTTTTATTTTCATTGGTTTGGTTTTCTTTAGTAAAATTGGCATCTCCAGCTTGTTGGAGGT
>NW_011219753.1:0-376 GCF_000146605.3 Meleagris gallopavo | reverse complement strand
CCAGTCTATTTTTTAAAAAAAGCATGTAAAGAAATCTTACAGGAACTTTGATATCTAATTCATATCACTGATTTAATTAGAAGCATACTGTTGAAATTTACGTCTTGTAGCACTGATTCAAGGTGATTGTAAACTTCCAAACAATAGCTGTCATCACTCATCAAGCGGATCTGATACACATTGGTTTTGTTAATGTTAGAAAGGATGTAGATGCAAAAAACGTTCTTTATAGATGCCACTCAAAGAAGATTGAAATCGTGCCAGTGAATGTCTGGCTTCTTCACCAGGAGGGCAAAAAGGTTCCAGAGTCAGCCATATATGATTTTAATGATTTGTTTTGGTCTTTTTCATCAATTAACATCAAATAGTACCTGAT
>NW_011219752.1:0-490 GCF_000146605.3 Meleagris gallopavo | reverse complement strand
AAGGGACCAGACCCCACATGTGATGGTACCACTTTCTACACTACTTCCCGAATCCCAAAAGAATTTAATCACAAACTCTTTACTCTAGCAAAATTCCTCTGGACTTCAGTGGAATTTCTATTTGAAGAATGATTGCTGGGTCAGGTCTTTGTATAAAACACATATATTTAATCGTTACAGGCACATAAGGGAGGTGGGGTTTTTTTTGTTACACTGGAGAATTCATCTTGAATCATGAAGGGTCCACATGCTTCTGCTCATACAAGACAATATGAGAAGCACTCGCAATGATTTTCTTCAAATTCAGTGACAAATAATTATTTACTTTTTTTTTTAAACAGATGAGAACAAATGCAAGGAATGCATTTGTGTGGAGCTGCACATGAGTGAGTAACTGAGTCTGTAAATGTTTCTTATTAGAATCTGTTTCTACAACACATGGGCGTGAGCAACAAATAGAACAACAGCACTGTACATAATAGAAAAAGAA
>NW_011219751.1:0-351 GCF_000146605.3 Meleagris gallopavo | reverse complement strand
ATGCAATGTCACTGTGACACAATCGCAGCTGTGTTAAGTGTTTAATCCTGTCATGTCACCCACTGAGTTTATGGGTTTACGCAGCACTTACATTTTCATCATTTTCACCATATGGCTCTTCAGCATTGCGTTCCAGTTCTCGTTTCTTCTCCTCAGTCAAATCTTCCTGAATCTGAAGAGCACAGAGCTGTTCAGTACATTTTACCTTTTTTTTTTTTTTTTAAGTTAGCCTGTGGCATCAGTGTGCTCATCTTCACAGAATAAAGATTTTTAAAAAGAAGTAAGGGCATGGAGAGGTTAAAGGAAAGAAAGCACAAATCATGAAACTGCTCATAACCGCTCTTGGAAAAC
>NW_011219750.1:0-457 GCF_000146605.3 Meleagris gallopavo | reverse complement strand
TTTTTGCTCAGAAAAAGGGTCTGCACCGATACAGTATTTAAAATGGCTTGTGTTGTGCAGATGGAAGAGAATATGCTTCCATATTCCAAAGGGTTTCCAGCATTATTTCAGATCCGAAATAATGAGTTAGGAGTAATATCAAGAGAGAAGAGTAGGAAAGAATTTAAAATAAGTTACGAATAATATGCACCTATGTATCTTCTTGGTGCAGTTGGTATGCTTTTTAACTGTTATTGTTTGGGGAAATGAAAGCCTGACTGTGTCAAACTGGGAGCATTGCATAATAAATTTTAAGAAGCAGAACTCTGATTTTTCCTTTTTTTTTTTCCCTTGTTAAGATTTAAGGAGAGTGTATTTAGGTAACACATAATAAGCAGCCCTTAATGAGGCTGTGGGTTTGATGTTGATGTAAATCAGCGTATGTATGTTGAAGTCAGTGTGAACTATTCCCATTCAC
>NW_011219749.1:0-508 GCF_000146605.3 Meleagris gallopavo | reverse complement strand
TTGGATAAACGCTCACTGAATATTATATCTTGCTTAGTAATAAAATAGTAGAA
The DNA here is from genome assembly GCF_000146605.3 of Meleagris gallopavo. Classification (NCBI taxonomy): domain Eukaryota; kingdom Metazoa; phylum Chordata; class Aves; order Galliformes; family Phasianidae; genus Meleagris; species Meleagris gallopavo. Next base: position 455 of record NW_011219749.1, on the reverse strand, counting down.
ATAAGAAAATAAATTTAAACAAAACAAAACAAACAAAAAACCCTAAAACCCCAGATATTAGTGAGCTTTACAAAGAAACTCGCTTAGAAATCTGAGGCAAATTATACTTGTTAATGTTGGAGTCACTGAGAACAGTTAACACAATGTCACCAAATGTCAACTGGAGTACTCTGCAGTAACTTACCAAAGAGGTCTGTGTTTAATGAATATACGAATGCTTGATTTCTAAGTTTTCAGCTTCAGCTGGTGAAGATTAAGTGCTAAGGGTGTTACTGTAAACGTTTAAGTGAAATGAACATCACTGATTTTCTAATTTTACCACATGGTTTGTTTCAGAAGAAAACAAGCACCACTTACATAGCTCTCCTGCAAGTCAGTAAACAGGCGCACACAAAAAAACTCGAGACAATTTGCTTCTTTGTTTATGTGCAGGATATTTAGTTTGGTTTGCAAAG
>NW_011219748.1:0-463 GCF_000146605.3 Meleagris gallopavo | reverse complement strand
ATCTGACCTTTTTGCTGATTTTGAAATGAGTGAAGCTTGCATGATATTACAGAAAGCTAGGTAGTTTGAAAATTTGATACTAAGGATTTTCAAGCTGCTTGAAAAATCATCAGAACCTTTTGACAGGAATAAACTTGACAAAAACTTCTAGTTAAAAAAATTTGGAAAAGCTTTTGATTCGTGAATTTTCTTAAATGCATGGTTAGAAAATTTCTTATTCCTTGATCAACTTCAACACCAAGTGTGTGTTTTTATATTGTCCATGGAAATTATGTCTTTTCTTTTTCTTTTTCCTTTCCCATTCTAGCCAGTCCGTGGTTATTTCTAGTCAGTCTATGGTTATATAATCATAGTATATATGCCCTGGAGTCTTGTTGTCACTACTTATTGCAATTATTATTCAGACATGATTGTGGAAGTTTAGACAGGATATTCTTAACAACAAAATCTTGTAGTTATCTTT
>NW_011219747.1:0-464 GCF_000146605.3 Meleagris gallopavo | reverse complement strand
CTGAGTAATTAGCATGTGCCAAATGAAGTCATGTTTTGTGTACCACCTTTTTTTTAATTAAAATAACTCATTTGATTTTTTTTCTTTTTTTTTTCCCCTCTAAAAGTCTTTGGGACCACGGCACTTGGACTGGTGCAGCTTTCTATAAGCACTGTTATGTTGTACTGATTGAAGAGACCCAAACACAATACATATGCGTGTGTGTACATGTATGTATACATATATATGCATATTGAAACTGAGCTTCTTGAAGGTAATTTTGTTTAGTTGGAGATGATAACTTCTTGTTCTTGCCTCCTTATCTAAGCTATACACAGAGGTATGTGGAAAAAGCCTGCTTTCATGACAGCTAAAGTTCTCTCTTTCTCTACTCCACTGTAATTATTTCTCTGTTCTAGTGCCATAACTAAATTTGCTGGGTTATCTTTGTGTTTTCACCCAGCTGCCATTCTCAGAAGATAGTT
>NW_011219746.1:0-526 GCF_000146605.3 Meleagris gallopavo | reverse complement strand
CGGCTGTTCTGATCCACGATTTTAACTTGAGGGAATCTGACACTAATTAGAGAAATGAGGGGCTTGTTAAAGAAAAGGACTGTGCCGCATTTTGTGCTGCAAGATGGTCTCCGAACTGCTCTTAACAATGCCCAGAATGCTTCCTTTTTGATGGGGAGAGGTTTAGCAAGGATTTTTTTAGATGAAAATAGTTCCTTGTGTATTTCCTTTTCATCAACTTTTCTTTCTACTTCTTGAAAAAGTTATCTTTGGATTACAAATTAATATTTATTACTGAAGAGAATTGAAGAGAATACACACGCACCCTGCACCTTTATCTGCACAAAGAATCTTCTGAACATCTCTGCACGTGTTTCTTTTTGGCACTGAGATGAAGCTGTGTGGAATATAGGCTTGGATGAATTTTCCATCAAGTGCAGGACATGTAGCGCTCATCTGAGATGTCCTGCTGACAAGAACAGCAGAGTGGTAAGTTTTACAGGGTGGCGTGCTTTTCTTATCTTTTCTTTTCTTTTTCTTTTTTTCC
>NW_011219745.1:0-443 GCF_000146605.3 Meleagris gallopavo | reverse complement strand
AGAAATAAAGAAAAAAAAGGAGAAGGAATTCAAGTAAAATGGGCAGGAACAAGAAAACGTCATATATACCTTAAGTTCTAGAAAGGGGATGACACAAACTGAGCAGCTTTCTGCTTTTATGATGACTAAATTGGTAAGAAAACAATCCAGGAGTTTCGTATGTTTTTAAATTAATCTCTTGCTACCTTTTTTTTTTTTTTCCAGTGGTGAGAAGCCCATTAAGAAGTTTATTGCTTAGGCTGGAAAATATTGAGCTCGTGACAAACAGGAAAGAAAGCAGTTCAACAAAACATTCTGTGCGCATGAAACAGAGTAAACTATTTACTTCACATGGAAAGAATCACTAAGGACTTCTATTCTCTTCAGCTATTAGCTGTGTTCATTTACCTTTGCTTCCTAACAGAACTTCCTAACAGAACAAGACCATATCATAAGGTTTGTTT
>NW_011219744.1:0-501 GCF_000146605.3 Meleagris gallopavo | reverse complement strand
ATGATTTGAGAGCTGGGAAGCAAGATAGCAGATACTAGAAATAATTAAAGATTTAACAATAAGAAAAAGACAGGGAAGCATTTAACAGCAAACATCTCTGAATATTAAACTAAATTTATAAGCTCTAGATATTGTAAATAATCTTTTTTATGTTTCTAAATCCAACTTTAACATGCTATCTGCACCCAACTGAAATTTTTTATGTCCCAGCAGACATAGATATACATACACATTTTCAGGCTACATTCCTATACATTCCAGATATACGGATAAAGTATCATCACAAAGATTCTGCAGTGGGTGACAACATAACCAAAGCCAATCTCCATTAGAATTTCAAAGGAGCTGTTTAGCATTTTTCATATTGGATTGGTTATTTACAGATCTTTTTTTAAACAGAAAAAGCATTGGAAAAGGTTTATCATCTAATAAATCAAAACAATTGTGAATTCAAATCCCAAAGCATAACAGAAGCTGTCTCTTATAAAATATTATGTATGT
>NW_011219743.1:0-447 GCF_000146605.3 Meleagris gallopavo | reverse complement strand
CTTCATGGTAGAAAACTACATATAGGGTGGGGAAGAGTTCTGATCTGCTGTTGAATTTAAGATGAAGTAATTGGGCTGCTGAAAGAACTAGCTCCTTGAAGTATGCTTTTATGATAGGATTTATTTGATGAGATCATTTGACCAGTTTGAAAGTGTTATTCTTGCACTTATTTTTTCCCTTTTCTCTCTTTTCAGTGTCCTTTCTTGGAGTTCTGTGCAAGTGCCCTTTACAAAATGACTACCAGGAGGACTCTGGGGCTGCATATCCTCTTCCAGCAGTGAAGGTTTCAATGGACTGGCTGAACTTAGGCCCAGTGTTTCCAGGAGGCAGTAGTAGATGAAAGACGGTAGTGAGTGTTAATCTTCTTTGATACATTAATTGTGTAAGGTCATAATGACTGATGATATACAGATTGGTAGGAAACTGATCCTAGACATTGTCGTTAC
>NW_011219742.1:0-472 GCF_000146605.3 Meleagris gallopavo | reverse complement strand
TGGTAAAGTTTTTGAATCCCAGGATAAAATGTCTCCCTAAAGAAGTTCATTGATGTGTAGGATTCTTTGTACTCACACTGGTGAAAATGTTTCTGCCTGAGTATGCTTGTAAAAAATCAGGCCCTGCTGTGTTTGCAGATTTAACAAAAACAAAAACAAAAACAAAAAAAAGAACCAAAACCAACACTGCCCACTGCAGTTTTCCTGAGCAGAGCATTAAATTCAGTGGCTGAACACAAATTTGGCTTAAACTTTAGCTCCAAATAGAGCTGGATAGAAACAATTTTCTTATCCCACCACACTTTTTGAGTTTATCTTATAGTAAGTAAAGTATAACTAAGTAAACTGGGTCTGTTTAGCCTTGAGAAAAGAAGACTGAGAGGGGACCTGATCCAGGTTTATAAATATCTGAGGTGTGGCGGCCATAGCGGTGAGGCCAGTCTCTTTTCAGTGGTACGTGGAGACAGGACGA
>NW_011219741.1:0-514 GCF_000146605.3 Meleagris gallopavo | reverse complement strand
TTTGTACTCACTAACAGATATATGTGATAATGGGGATTTCAACCTGCAGATAATTGATTACTACTTGCTTTTCTTTCAGTTGCACATCCTGTAACTTTAATAAGGTTATTGTGGATGTTTTATTTATTTTTATTTTTAACCCAGTCAGTACTGAAAGTGCAGACTCATATACATCCAGCTATAATTCTCACTCATCTGTTCTGTTGCCTCATAATCTAAAACAAGTGAGCTTGTTTTTCAAAGGGCAAAAATACTGAATTTTGCTGTTGTTCTGTGCATCTCCCAGTGCTTCAGTGGAATCAACTTCTGAATTGGAATCCATTGCTATCTTTGATATATTAAGAAATTCAGTGCCAGCCAAACCCAGCATGGGCCAAAATCTTACATGCTTGGGGGTGAAACATCTTTAGGGGTAAATGTTTTGTAGAAGACGTATTTTTTTTTTTTCCTAGCTCTGAGAGTTTCTATGGTTATTTGCTTGTTTTATTTACATGTTCAGTTATCAGTATATGAT
>NW_011219740.1:0-489 GCF_000146605.3 Meleagris gallopavo | reverse complement strand
CTAAATCCCACAAGTCCACCTGTGCTCCATGTAAAACTGCTGTTGTATTTATTTCAGCACCTCTAATCCACTTGCTAATGTAATGTAGAATATTGTGACAGATTAACACCAATACCTCCATTCAGACAAACCCTCTGATGTTTACCAAGGAGCTCAGGAAGGAGCCTGCCATCCAACACTTGGCTGCCAACTGCAGTTCTGGTACTATGAGGTCTGCAGTGGGGCAGCAGGCAGGAAAGTGTCATTGCAACTGGTCCTAAAGGACAGAGAAGTAAAGATTCAGCATTAAGTTGCTACCTTGAACAAATGACATCCAGGGGAAGCAGTTTAACAAGCTATTGGAGAGCGAGACATCAGCTGGGCTCGGGGGTGCATCTTTGAAGTAGAAGAAAAAAGTCTCTGTATTTCTTTGAGAGTCTGGATGTCTTTTTTTGGAACTTGAGATGTGACAAATTAAAGTCGATGCAATTTCATTTCTGCCTCAGGGAA
>NW_011219739.1:0-333 GCF_000146605.3 Meleagris gallopavo | reverse complement strand
GGAATGGATCTCTTGAAGTTGCTTCCAGCCTTGTGATGCTCTGATTTCATAATACATTCTTCTGCACCAGAAAGATAGTTTTAGAGTTTATAGCATTTCTGCAGATCTCTCAGGAATTATATCACTTTCTTTTATTATTTACTTTATTATAATCCGTTCACTCTTATTCAGTATAAATATTGTAATATTGCACTCTCCAACCTGAGGTGTTTTTTTTGTTTGGTTGTTTTTTTTAGAACTTTGAACTAGAAATTTAAACTATTCCCTGTGTAAAATAGTAAAATACTCTTTTCAGTAAGCAGAGCAGCAATAATAAATGACCCACAGAAAGAT
>NW_011219738.1:0-337 GCF_000146605.3 Meleagris gallopavo | reverse complement strand
GACATAAACTCACATAATTAATTTGCCAATTTAAAAGAGGTCTACAATCTCTACAATTGTGGAATTAAAATTTTATAAATAACTGTTTGGCTGCCAGTGACTTCTAATTAACTGTCTTTTCAGCATTAAACATAGAAAGGAATGTAGTCAAATATTTTACATTTTATTCTAAAATATTATCTCACCCAGAAAGAGTATCTTGTAGTTTGTAATGAGATAAGTTTTAAATATGATGTTTTGGGTTTGTTTGTTTTTTTTTTTTTTTTAAAGGAGAAATTTTTCATTGCATGCTTTCCTATATTTGGATCAGCTTTTATGACTTGGTACTGAAAACATA
>NW_011219737.1:0-417 GCF_000146605.3 Meleagris gallopavo | reverse complement strand
CTTAGCAGCTGGATGAACACCGTGAACACAAAACAATTATTTTCTTGTTCATTAAACACTCTGTCTTACTTGGATGTCTTGTCATAGGAAGTTAGCAGTGTAAGCTTTGCACCTGGCACTGTGTGACAACAGCAAGAAATTTCCATTGCCTACAAAAGTGATTTAATATTAATAAGGTCACAACTGACATCAACATCTCTACTAAGTCTACTCAGTGTATTTTTCAAAGTTCTCTTCAGTCTCAAACACATATGTTCTCCTTCTACCATACCCATAGCATCAATTCACAGAGATGAATTCGGTATTTGACGAAAGTCAGGTAGATCATTTTTTTGAAGATTCTAACGCACACCAAAAAAAAAAGAAAAAAAAAAGCAGAAGCGGAAGCCCAGCATCCAGAGAGCTGCAGTGGAAGTG
>NW_011219736.1:0-496 GCF_000146605.3 Meleagris gallopavo | reverse complement strand
TCTTAATTCTTTATCAAATACACTTCTCTTGTATTAGAAATAACACTAGCTCAAAAGTTTTCTTCCTTTTTTTAAAAAAACATTTTTCCCAGCCTTAGATTCAAACCGTCTTTGTTTTCACTGACAGTGCATTTCTATTCATTGCCCACCACTATTTTTTAATTTTTCAAATATTTCTTGCACTGCTTCTTATGTCTATTTTTTTTTTTTTTAAGTTTTTTCTTCTTCTCATTTCTGCCATTTGTTTTCCCTCTCCAAACATTTCAATATATTAATGATGTGCTGGTATCCTCTCTCAAACCAATTATTTCTGTCCAGATTAGGCAGAGAATTTTATCATGTGGCAATTACCATCAATAGCTCTACTTTCTTCTTCACAGAAAGAGCAAAGTATTAGAAGTGGAAGCATTACAAGAGAAAGCAGAGGCTTTAGGCAAATACAAATCAGAAAAGAATCCTGGTGGGTTTCATGAAACAGGCAAAGAAAGCAAACTAT
>NW_011219735.1:0-519 GCF_000146605.3 Meleagris gallopavo | reverse complement strand
AAGCATTTCTCACTGGATCTGATTGGTTAGATGCATCTTGTCCCGACAAAAGAGGGACCTTAGGTAAGTAACACTGCCAGTCAGCCTCTTTCTTCCTGTTAGGAACAGTAGTTCTTGCATGGTGCTTATAATTTTAGTATCATACAGGAGTTAGTAACAGGCTGTGATACTGTCGAAAGAGGCATATGTTGTGCCACGTGGGCATATTTAACTAATATGAAAGGAATATTGCTTAGAATTAGGTTTCCACATAGTTTGGAAATATTTGGAGACTTGTTAAGTGTGATGATAGACTTCAAATAGGATGTTACTCTTGGTTCTTCTGGCCCTTTTGGCCACGTAGCCATGTACATGGAAAAGCTTTGGATAATGACTTATATACCAAAAAAAAAGGAGGGGGAAGGGGACAATAAAAGTCACTGTGTTTTTTAAGTTTGTTTTAAAAACTTTAGGAGATAATCTGGTTAATTTACAAGTCAAGAAAATCATCTCTATTTATGTTGCAGCCTTTTTATATAT
>NW_011219734.1:0-473 GCF_000146605.3 Meleagris gallopavo | reverse complement strand
TTTTCCTAACCTGAAATGATCCACGCACTGGGAGATCTGTGTGACTGGAAGTTCAGTGAGAACTATTGGTGGTAAGTGGATGGTTAGACTGTATGATATTGTAGGTCTTTTCCAACCTTGGTGATTCTATGACTCTATGAAGTTTTTGTTTTTTTTTTTAAATTAAATGGTGAAATTTTGGTCCTAGTGAAATTGTCTGGCCTTAAACTTTCACACTTACGCTTCGTAGTGTATATTTTAAGCTTTAGTGTTTACTTTGAGTCGTGTACTGGGACTAGAGCAACGAGGTGTCAGAGTATAGCTATAGATACCTATATAGTTAAATGGGAAAGTGAGCAGGGGAGTTTGGCAAACCCTCCTATTAAAACTGTTATTTTAACAGTCTGTTAATCTGTCAGATTCATGACGTTTGTTCAATTTCATAGTTAGGCTCAAACTAAAGACAAATTCTACTCGTGGAAGGTTGAAGTTTG
>NW_011219733.1:0-389 GCF_000146605.3 Meleagris gallopavo | reverse complement strand
GAGAAAAAAAAAGAAAGAAAAGAAAAAAAAGCTGACTCGGCATTTCCAAATGAAATGGCAGCTGGGATCACAAGTGTCCCAAGAGGAAACATATATAGTAAAGAGGAGAACCATTTGGCTAAAGAAGCAGATATGTCAGGAAAGTGGAACTGCCGATGCCTAATCAACATCTAAAATAAGTAAAAAATGCAGCACAGAATTGAAAAAGAGACTTGCAGCCTGAAAAACTACAGGGGTGACAGCTTCAATTTTTACAATCTATCTCTCTTATTTCTTTGGCTTACTAAATAACAGTGGTAGTAGATTCTTCCAGCTTTCAGTAAGACAATTTTTACGTCAGGTTCATGCATAAAGAAAATACAAACAGATGGTATAAGATGGTAAGTCAA
>NW_011219732.1:0-453 GCF_000146605.3 Meleagris gallopavo | reverse complement strand
TCTTCGTGGCTAATGTGTGCGTGTTCTTCTTGGCTGCAACATCATAAGGTAGGAATTTCTTTGTCCCTTTTTTTTTTCCCTTTGCTTCCCTACATCAGGATGTGGTCCAAACTGTTAGCATGTCAGCTTTATAATGACAAATAACTCGCAACAGTTTCAGGATAGAGGGTGGTATAATTGTGAAGAGATCTTATAGGTTATTGCTAAGTGTTCCAGCCTATGAGAACTGCTTTCTTTTTGTAAGAAGGTAAGTACGGATTACAGTTGTACTTCTGCATTTTGTATCATCATTCTATTTAAAGTGCTACTAAGAACACTTAATTCTAAACTGGAAAGGAGGAAAATTTTTGAGCAGGAAAGATGTGAGCTAATGATTTAAAATGCTTGCATAGAAAACTTTGAATTTAGATGCTCGAAAAACTAGTTCTAGTTTTGTTCTCTAAAATGAAATGC
>NW_011219731.1:0-349 GCF_000146605.3 Meleagris gallopavo | reverse complement strand
CTTTTTTTTTTTTAAATATTGTCTTTTTTCATCAGATCTTTTCTTTTTTAGCAGCTTTCCAGAACTACCAGGAAACCAAAATAATCCATTATACCCATGACCCTGCAGCAGAAATTTTGACTCTGCTGTCATACTTATTTCCCACTTGTGGAATTACTAAACTCAGACATCCCTGCATGAAACAAGTCTTTAAACAGAGCATTTTGTCCTCTTTTTACCATTCTTATCATGGAAATATCCTTTAGGCTTTCACCATGCTGAAGCATAATCAGAAGTTTGTGAATCTCTTGAGCTGTAGTTTGGACTGTAGTTTGTATTTCCCAAGTACACAGAGGAACATAACAAGCAA
>NW_011219730.1:0-419 GCF_000146605.3 Meleagris gallopavo | reverse complement strand
TTGGTGGGAAGCTTCAACCTCTGCTGCCACGCCACCAACAGCTGCCTCTGATGTCATGCCAGCATAATGAACAGAGCATACTTTGGAGCAGCCTTCATATTTTCAATCTTTAAAACATTTTTGTAGTGTTTTCTGCCTTAAGTTACTACCAATGTCCTGATGCAAGATCTACTGAGTGGTGTACAGAGCATCAAGCAAAGCAATTCCTGACCCCGAAATGGAATCTTAAACCTAACGGGTTTCTCAAACATATTTCAAGGCTAATAAGCATAGTGAAATTATCAGGTACTCAACTCAACTCAGAAGTTGTTAGGGACACACAATATTGTATAGAAGAGATTACTTGATTACATCCAAATGAAGGAAGTTCTATAACATCGCATACATTTTTAGAGGCTATAAATGGATGTGGACATATC
>NW_011219729.1:0-326 GCF_000146605.3 Meleagris gallopavo | reverse complement strand
CAGAAAATACCCCAGCAGAATTGCCACCATCCGTTCAGTTCTACAGAAGCCTTCCTAGGAGGACATCACATCTCCTTCCACTACAGAGGATCTTTTGGGAAGTACAGAGGAGAGCAGGGTTCTAGCAGCCCTTTCAGCCTTCAGAAGGCCCTTCCCACCAGGCCTACAGGCACACCATGTGCATGCTGATCATTTCTGGCACTCCAACCTGTGCTGACCAGCAGCTCTCACTGCACTTCTTTGCAGAAGCTGAGCTGCTGGAGCTGAGACATTCACTGCAGAGCTGCTCCAGCTGCAAACTTGATTGGCTCAAATGTTTCATCAAA
>NW_011219728.1:0-461 GCF_000146605.3 Meleagris gallopavo | reverse complement strand
TGCCTGAGTACACGTTACAGAGAAGCTCATCATATCGTTTTACTAGATATAATAAGCAGTAACAGCACAGAGAACTATCCTTTTAAAATATGCTTTTCGTATTTTTCTATTTCTCTTCTTGAGAGAGACAGAAGAAAGTGCATACATGCTACAGCTCAAACATGTATGTATGATGTGAGAAGTATTTTATTCAAGTGAGGCATTGCTAAATCCAAAGCTATGGCTAGGGAAATCCATTAATAAATATTGCTTAGGTGCTTGATCTCAGAACTACTGCAGTGTTGTAAGGCATCTACTCTCTCAGAAACTGAGTATACACTGTGCATAGGACTTGTATAGCAAAAGTTCATCAGCCCAGTAATGACTTTTGAATACAGACAGAAGACGGTTTCCTTCCTAGCTTTTATCAGCTGTTCTGTGAAGACTTTTTCTTCATATGCTGTTTTCCAAAATTTCCATTG
>NW_011219727.1:0-412 GCF_000146605.3 Meleagris gallopavo | reverse complement strand
CATATTCTCTATTATGGGAGTTTAATGGCTTAGAATAAAAATTTTTTAGATGTTTGCAGTGAGTTCCGGGACATGGTGACCTGCATAGGCAGTAGAGATGTCAAGGTCTAACTGTTATGCTAAAAGAAGAGTGCAAATGACCAGAGACAAACCTACTCATATTCATCTCAGAAAACAGAATTAATAAAAGCTGTGTCATAGCTTCATTTTTCCCTGAGTAGCTGAGATTTCTGTGTGTTAAATTATCAATCAGCTTCAGTCTAAAATCCACTACGGCCTGTTGTTGCTAAGTGTAAGTTGTTTTTTTTTTGTCTTCTTAAACTACACAGTGTGAACACTATTTTTTTCTCTGTCTTACCTTTGTATATGCAGTCCAGACTGTGTCTAAAGTCCTGCTTCTCATTTCTAAAGG
>NW_011219726.1:0-325 GCF_000146605.3 Meleagris gallopavo | reverse complement strand
ACTTTTCTGATTCCCCATTTCACCTGAGCAAGGGGAACAAGTAAATGTGTGGGATTCAAATACCTACTGAGGTTAAACCACAGCATGAAGACAAGTCATCAGTCAGAAATTTCAATTGAAAAAAAAAAAAAAAACGGGATAAAACTGCCGACATAAACTCTTCCTCTACATTTTATTTTCATTCCCTCTTAAAAACTGTATGTGTCTGTAAACCAGGCTGAAAGCATTGATGAACGTCTGTTCAGACATCTATTGGCTCCTGATAAATGGCTATGTACTATTTCCTTATTAATTTCTTTTATTCTTCAAATAAATCTTAAACTCT
>NW_011219725.1:0-473 GCF_000146605.3 Meleagris gallopavo | reverse complement strand
CGCAGGCGTGCGGTGCCATTGGGCAGTGCTGGGAGAGCATTGCAACTGCCAGCACTGGAACACTCCCCGTGTGCCTGAGCTGATTGGCAGCTCCACTCCTTCTTTTTGTTTCTGTTACCCGAATAGGAACTGACAAAACTAAAATTCAGTGTGGACTTAAGGAAAAAAAAAAATAAAAAAAATTATATGGAAATGTGACTTTTTTCTGACTCTTTTTTTAATGTGGAAGAGTCAGAGATTTTAAAGTTATGGTTCCCACAGCAACTGTAACTCTCATCTCTTGTACCTCTGCGATGCTTTGCAGGACTGTGTGTGCTATTAGATTTATGCCCAATGTGCTTATGTACAGCATAGCAAGCAGCGTGCAAAGATGCATGGGCTGACAGAGCGATGCTGCGGGAACACCAGGGCCAGATCCTGCACTGACCTGTGCATGGAAACATGGAGTCACTGGGGGGGGAAAGACCTCTGAG
>NW_011219724.1:0-458 GCF_000146605.3 Meleagris gallopavo | reverse complement strand
CCATATCCCAGAGCAGCTCAGAGGTGCACCTGCAGCCAGGGTGCAGCTGGGAGCTCTCAGCCAGGCTCTGCTCCAAACAAGGGTTTTTGCCCCATCTTTGCCCCCACTCTTCCCTCTCCAGGCCCTGCTCTGCCTCCGCTCAACCCTTCCTCTCTTCTCCTTCTCTCACCCAGGACTGGGACAGCGCTGAAAATTACAAGCCACTCATCGAGGTGTACTTCCCAATCCTGGGAAAGCTGCTGGGTCACCTCTGCCTTTTCAATCGTGGCTTCGATAGCACCAGAATTCCAACTTCAGAAGCGCTTCATTGCCTCCACGCATTTGTCCAACAAGAAAGAAGTAAGAGAAGATGGGTTGGGCAGCATCTCTCTGCTCCTATGTCTGCTCGTTTCTCCTATTCTTATGCTTCGTGAAGCCTGACCATGGAGTTTGCAAGTTCCCCAAGCTCCTTTACTCTT
>NW_011219723.1:0-477 GCF_000146605.3 Meleagris gallopavo | reverse complement strand
GACCCTCTGCATTGGATGTTCATATAATCTATCAACACCAGTAGACTGAGCAATCAAAAACCCTCTAGCAAGGTCAGTGTAGCTCTCCCTTACCACCTGTCTGTGAAACCAGCCCCAGATGGGCTGCTATCAGCACAATTATCTTCAGAAGTGCTTTCTCTACTCCAGCTGAACTGTCTGTTTTTCCCTCACCTTCAGGTGTGAACATGAACCAATGGGGAAATCAAAACAGTAGGTTTGACTGCAGGTCTGCCTGCAGCATGAAACTCCACTCTGGGGAAAGGTCTAACATCAAAACTATTTGTTTTCCAAGAGATCCAAGGCAGTTAATTTTTTATTTTCAGATTGAAGCAAAGCTTTTATCTGAATGTTTGAAGTGAAACAGACTTGTCCAAATGGTTCAAAGTTGCCATCACCTCTTTTTGGGCTTGCAGCCACATAGCTGGGCTCTTAGCAGCCCTGGTTGCCCTGGCTCAA
>NW_011219722.1:0-357 GCF_000146605.3 Meleagris gallopavo | reverse complement strand
GGCTAAATACCTCTCTTCATCACAGAGGGCCTCTATTCTAGCTTCCTCTTCAGATAACTGATAATCTCTGTTCCACGTAGAATATTCAGCATCATATTCAGAAAGGTCATGCAGGTGACCGCGCCCATCATACCTGCAGGACGAAAAAGCTGGTCAATGCAAAAAACTTGGGCTTGAGTTCATGTGACTACTTAAATACTTACCCATTAAAAAATGAAAAAAAATAAAACAAAAAAAAGCACTTTTATGTTAAAGCATACTTCCTTTTAGAATTTACATTTAATTTTGCTTATCATTTGTCACCAACTACTGAAAATTTGTTTAATAGTCTAAATTCCTCTCAGAGAAACTAAAAAA
>NW_011219721.1:0-424 GCF_000146605.3 Meleagris gallopavo | reverse complement strand
TCACAATGAGTGATGGAGGAAGATCACTGCTCTCATCGGCACAACTACTATTCCTGATGCCCGTGGCACTGCAGCCTCTTCCAGTACATATGGAGACCTCAGTACTTTGTTCTAAAGATACTTAAGCATGCACTGTGAAAAAGTTAACTCATCACAAGAGAAAGCTGATAATCAACATTTCATTCCATGGTTAGATTTTTTATCACATGACTGCTAAAGAATTAACAGCCATTATTTTAAAACGCAGAGGAAATAAAAGGTTGACATATTACCAGCAATTAATGGCTACCTTATAACAGTGAGAGTGTTTTAAAAAAAAAAAAAACAACAATAAATTGGAGTGAGTGAAGACTGCTCAGCCCTCACTGCAGTACTGCTGACCTCCTGCAAGACACCTGTAATTCTGGTGACCCACAGGCTGTTT
>NW_011219720.1:0-562 GCF_000146605.3 Meleagris gallopavo | reverse complement strand
TTTTGCAAATTGTTAGTAAAGAACTTAAATGTCTAATTAAAATCTCGAGGATGTACAAGAGTTTGAAGAGCGTGATTGATGCCCACAAAGGTATGGCTGCCTAATGGAGTCGTCCTGACAGCAATTGCGAAAGCCCATTTAACGGCTGATGTCTTGTTGTGATCCATGTTGTCATTTTTTCATTACTGATTAAATTAAAAATCTGCTTGGCAAATCCATTGTAAAAATTTCCTTCATGAAAATCGACGGGTACAAATTATTTTGTCAATCGCCTGGCAATCAAACTGTGACTGAAGACTGTTTCATGCCCATAGTTACTTTTTTATTTTGCTTTTTGCTCGTGCCAGTGAGTTTTCATAGCAAAGTTTCTTAAGCGTAGGTGGCAGTCTTGGCAATGTTCTTTTTTCTTTCTTTTAAATAAATAAACCCACAGCTCTATATTTAATAAAATGTTTGTTTATGTTGTCTTCCCATTCCTATTTGAAAGTAAATGGGAATGTTCCTGTCTCTGAAAGTCAGGCTATGCCATATAATTGTCTAATGCTGTGTAATGACAGGTGAA
>NW_011219719.1:0-489 GCF_000146605.3 Meleagris gallopavo | reverse complement strand
CCATGACTTCCTCCCTCCTGGATTTTCACTTACTCTGTCACTTGCTGGCCAAGTGGCAGCAAAAGCCATGGCTGGGGTGGGGCTGTCCCTGGAGGAAGAGGTGGGTAGGAGGACTTGGAGAGCCATGAATGCAAAGTCAATGAGCCAAAGCCAATAATGTTCACAGGGATGCAAGCGCTGGGGCCTGGGAGCCTGACTCCTTCACTGTGTGCTTCTTGGAGATGGTAATGGCTGAATTTTCCCATCATAGGGGAATGATGGTTGTAGACCAGCCCCGGGCTCTACCATGTGTCCTGGTTGTACTGGTGGTCCAAAGCAAACGCTTCAACAGCAATACAAGAAACCTCAAACAAGGTTAATTTGTAGGTCAGTAGGTTCACGATGCAGTTATGGAGCAGCTTCTGAGATTTAGGTTCCTTTCCAGAGCTTTCTCAACAATCAATTAAGCCCTGAAACTTCTAGCATCTCCATCCAGTCTAGATGTTCCTT
>NW_011219718.1:0-313 GCF_000146605.3 Meleagris gallopavo | reverse complement strand
GATCAGAATAGTCATACCTTTGTTTTAAGTTAAGACATAAAAAAGACAGAAGAGCACACTAGATAACTACAGGGAAAAAAAAAGTAGTAATTACTTTCATTGATGTGTCTTTTTTTTCCTTGAGATTCTGTTTTCTTTGCATTCCTTTGTTGTTTCCCACATTCCTTGAAATGCCTATCTTTTGTTCTCCTGCTTTTATTATTTTTATTTCTTCATATTTTACAATAGAGAGAGATGAGGACTGAAAATGTGCTTGGAGAAGATCACGGCAGTCTACATCCAAACATGGCACAGACTGTTCGCATCCCATCTT